>NC_092508.1:95059605-95362636 GCF_047511675.1 Marmota flaviventris
AACAGCAGAGAAGAATTTGACCAATGATAAGTAGATTATTAGGAAAATGGTTATTACAGATATTCTTTGCATATATATAATCATTTTGCCTTTTTCAAAGAATTTTCACCATTATCATTTTTATTGTCTGACTCTCTGTGAGTTTTTGTGTTATAGTGATTGATCTATCAGTTTGGAAGCCAGAGGGTTTGTGGGAAAGGCAGATGGTCTGGGGTGGCTCTGCAACTGGTGGCTTACTGAACGTCTGGTCTTCCTGAATGGACAGGTCACATCTCTTGAGTCAGTGTAGAGCAAAATGCTATGATTTATAACATGCACAATCTGTAGTTTATGCTAATTTCTCTCTGGGTTAGTGGAGGTACTTTTAACAGAATAAAACAAGATTGGCTTATGTTTTTATGGTTTAAAGGCCAGTCTAGGCTAGGTTGGGTGCCCTCTAGGAGGTACCCAGAGATTCCTGTTTTCATTCTGCCATGGGCTATATCAACCATGATCTTTCTATCACATTATGTTATTCATTCTTGTGTTTATTCACACTAGCTTTTATCCATCCATCCATCCACTAATCCATGCATCTGCTCATTAATTTTTTATTGTAGTAAAATACTTATAGCACTTACCATTTTAATCATTTGTAAGTTCAGTGGCATTAAGTAAATTCACATTATTGTGCTACTATCACCATCGTCTATCCCCATAACTCTTTTCATCTTTCCAAACTGAAACTCTGTACTAATTAAACATTAATTCTCCATATTCCCTATCCACAATCTCTGGTAAATATCGCTCTATCTTCTGTCTTTGTAAAATTGTACTTTAGGTACCTTATATGAGCAGAATTCAAACAACAAGCTTCTTGTTTTGTGACTGGCCTACTTCACTTAGCTTAATGGCTTCAAGATTCATCCCTATTATAGTATATGTCAGAATTTAGTTCCTTTAAAAAGCTGAATAATATTCTATATATGTCTATAAACCATATTATGCGTATATGTTCTCTTTTTTTAATTTATAAAGAAAAGATGTTTATTTTGAGTCATATGGACTTGGATTGTTCCCATATTTTGGCTCTTGTGAGAAATGTTATGGAAATGGTATGCAAATAGCTCTTAGAAGTCCTGGTTTCAATTCTTTTGGGTATATAGATGTGGAATTGTTGGCTTATATGGTAGTTCTCGTTTTTTTTTTTTTTTTAAGAACTGTCATTCTTTTTTCACAGTGGCCCATTCATTAATTTTTTAAACACAATTCTGCATCTTTGGAGAAGATATGTGACAGCCTTCCACAGCGATGCTGGGTTCTCTGCATTCTCATATGCCCTTGTCACAGCCCCAGCCTGGCATAGAGTGGGTGATCAGTGTTGAATGATCAACTCAGTTTGAGACAAATTCAAAATGGTTGAAAGACAGAGGGGACTTTCCTATTTGCTTCAGAGCAGTCTCAAAAAGAGAAGTGTCTGGTGTAAGACTCCAAAATCCTATTCTCCTGCTCATCTTCTTTCCATGCCTGTTGGTCAAGAAAAAAGTCCCGAACTCCACTTATACTGCTGGTTATGTTAGTGTCTGGAGAGCATCTGTAGTTCTAAAATGGTAGAAGAAGGGTTTCTCTGTTTGCTTTGTAGTTACTTCCTCTCTTTGGCTTAGGCAGTGTGGGTTCCTAAGTTTCCAGAAATTCAATTCTTTGTAATTATCTCTTAAAACTAGTTGGCATCATTCATCCTCCAAGATTCTGGCTTAGAAATATGCCCCAATGGAGATTCCAGCAGAAAATGCTCCATGTTGCAAGCATATTTCTCTGTTGTGCAGAAAGCCATGGACATGAAATGCTCTCACAGTGGTTTGGACTTCCAGCCTTATTTAGAAGATATTTTTCTTTCTGACAACTGGTTTTTAATACCACTAAAGAAATGATGTTACTCTTTGCCTGCACCTGCTGTTGGATGATTCACAGTTGTGAACTCTGCAAGTTATCACTGCTTGCAGAAAGAGTTTAAAACCTCACAAATTGGAAAGAAACATATGCTCTTATTATCTAACGTTGGGACACAATGACTTCATTATAGACAGAGGCTTAATGAAAACAATTGTTAAATTACTCCAACCATGATGGGAACGTGTCAAAGAGACCAAGAAATTGATAGAGCTTCCCATGGTCAAAGCTGGAAAAAATTGAGAAATAAAATAAATGTAGGAGTATTGAATTCTGATTCAAAATATAAAATAAATACCCATATGCTCATTATAATAAAACAAACTTTTGAATACATAAATGAGAAACAATATACAGATCTTTCATACAGAAGTATTCCAAATAATTTTTAAAAAATTCTTTCAAAATTTATTTTAATTAGGTATATATGACAGCAAAATGCATTTTGATTCATTGTACACAATTGCAGCACAACTTTTCATTTCTCTGGCTGTGCATGATGTAGTGTCACACCCTATGTGCAGTCTTACTGGTACCCAGGGTAATGATGTCCATCTCATTCCACCATCTTTCCTGCCCCCATGCACCCTCCCCACCCTCCCTCCCCTTTGCCCAATCAAAGTTCCTCCATTTTTCCCATGCCTCCCCTCTCCCCATTTTGGATCAGCATCTATTTATCAGAGAGAACATTCAGCTTTTGGATTTTGGCATTGGCTTACTTCACTTAGCATGATATTCTCCAACTTCTTCCATTTAACTGCAAATGCCATGATTTTATTCTCTTTTAATACTGAGTAATATTCCATATACCACAGTATCTTTATCCATTCATCTATAGAAAGGCATCTAGGCTGCTTCCACAGTTTAGCTATTGTGAATTGAGCTGCTATAAATATTGATGTGGCTGCATTACTATACTATGATGATTTTAAGACCTTTGGGTATAGACCAAGGAGTGGGATAGCTGGGTCAAATGGTGGTTTCATTCCAAATTTTCTAAGGAATTTCCATACTGCTTTCCAGATTGGTTGCACCAATTTGCAGTCCCACTAGCAATGCATGAGTGTGCCTTTTCCCCCACATCCTCTACCTTCAAGGAGTGGAAGCATAACTCCCAACCCTGTGAATAAGGGCTATGCATCATGATTTCATCCCCAAGGGTACAGTATAGAAAAGGGGAGAAAATCTAGCTTTCACTTGAGAAACCTGACAAAAAATGGTATTATAAGGTAATCAAGATCAACATCAATGGCAATGTCATGTTGATAAGGTATTTTGTGAGAATATGTGAAGACCTTGTGTTATTTCTCCTCCAAACCCATAATCCTGCTTTAATAATGAGAAAACAAATCCTAACTCAGGGACTTTGGCTAGAACTTCTGTGTTGAATGGAAGTGATAAAAGTAGGTGTCCTTGTCTTGCTCCTTATCTTAGAGGAAAAGTTTTTATCCTTTTACCATCCAGTATAAGGTAAGCTGTGAGTTTCCATATATGACCTTATTATCATGTTGAGGAAGTTCTCTTCTATTCTAGTTTATTGAAGTGTTTACACAGGGAAAAGGTATGCATTCTTTCTTTTTTCAAACGTTTTCCCTGTTTCAACTGGGGTAATCATGTATTTTTTTTTCTCTCATGGATTTCTTAGATTCTAGGAATAAACTCTACCTGATCATGTTGCATAATGTTTTAATATATTGCTGAATTTGGTTTGGGACTATTTTGTTGGTGATTTTTGCATCTAAATTTACAAGGGGTATTACCCTACTGTTTTATTTCCTTGTAGTATCTTTGTCTGGTTTGTATGTAGAAATCTCTAAAGAATATACAAAATAATTGCTGGGGTTGTGGCTCAACGGTAGAGCGCTCGCCTAGCACATGTGAGGCGCTGGGTCATATCCTTAGCACCACATAAAAATAAATAAATAAAGACAAAAACTAAAAAAATATTGCTTGAGTAATAAATGAATTTATCAAAGTTATAAAGTATGCAAAATCAACAGACAAAAATCAGTTATAGTACTATATAGTACTTAACTTGTCATGAACAATCTGAAAAGCAAATAGTAATAATACAGGTTGAGCACTCCTTATCCTAAAATCAATCTATCTTCTTTCCTTCCTTTCTTTCTTTCTTTTATTCTGTACTGGAAATTAAATCTAGTATCTCACTCTTTTTATGTATTTATTAATTTTTACTGATCCTTTTTAGTTATACATAACATTAGGATACATTGTGATTTTGATATAACACAAAAGCGTGGAATATTATTTAATCTAATTCAGCCCCCAGTACTTTCCCCCTACCCACAGCTCCTTCCCCCTGTTTCCCTCCCCCTACTATACTGATCTTTCTGCAATTTATTTATTGTTTTTTAACATTAGTGTCTTGTTGATATACTTGATGTTGGGATTCACTATGGTATATTCATGTACATACATACTAAAGTTTAGTCAGGTTCATTCCACTGTTCTTTCCTTTTTCTGTCCCTTCTTACTCCTCCACAGTCCCCTTCATCTACTCTAAATAGGCTCTCATTTTTGCTATACATGTGCTCCACGACTGAGCTACATCCCCAGCCCTTTTTATTTTACTTTCAGATCATTTCTCCTTTAGTTGCCCAGTCCAGCCTTGAATTTGCGATCTTCCTGCCTCAGTCTCCTCAGTCTCTGGGATTACAGGCATATACCATTGTGCCTGTCCTAATCCCCAAACCTGAGATCTAAAATCTGAAATTTATTGATCACTGACCTGACACTCATACATTTTGGATTTGGGGGCATTCAGGATTTTAGATTTTCTGATTAGTGATAATCAACTGTTAAAGTCTATGCAAAAATATTCCCAAATCCCAAAACTCAGATATCTGAAATATTTCTGATCCTAAGCATTTTAGATAAGGGACACTCAACCTGTAATATAAAACAATTTCCTTTGTAGTAACATCAAAAAGTATAAAAATACTTAGAAAATAAGTTTAAGTAAGTGAAAGTCTTGAATACTGAAACTAAAATATATTGAGAAAAGAACTTAAATAAAACAACATAAATGGAAAGAAGATCCACGTTAGTGAATTGGATGAGTTAAATGCTAGTACTACTCAAAACAGTCTATAGACTCAGTGCAATCACTATCAAAATCCCAATGTCATTTTTTACAGAAATAGAAAAACCTATCCTAAAATTCATAAGGAATCTCAAGGAATCTCTAATAGCCAAAACTATCTTGTAAAAGAAGAAAACCGGAGGACTCATATTTCTGAATTTCAAAACTTGTTACAAAGGTACAGTAATTAAAACAATGTGGCATTGGTAGCAATCAATGGAAAAGAACAGAGAATTCAGAAATTCATCTTCCTTTATGTGATTAAATAACTTTAAACATGGGTGCCAAGACCACTGAATGAGGAAAGGAGAGTGCTTTCAAAAATCAGTGCTGAGAAAATTAGATATCTACATGTAAAAGAAAGAAGTGGAACCAAACTAGCACCAAGGAGAGAAATGAACTTAAAATGAGTCAGAGATCTAGATTGGCAAGCTAAAACCATAAAACTCTTAGAATTAAACAGAAGTGAAAAATCTAGGCAATATGTCAATGATTAATTCAAATATCAACAATTTTTAATATATCAAAATTGGAGAAAAAATAGATAAACTGGATTTCATATAAATTAAAAACTTTTGCCTATCACAGGAGGCCATCAAAAGAATGAAATACTATCCCACAGAATGAGAAAAACATTTGAAAAGCATATATTTTAAAAGGAATAATTCTGAATATTTTCAGAATATTTGAACAAGTCTGTGAAGTCAACAACAATAAACAATCCAGATGGAAGAATGAGAAAAAACTTGAATAGACATTTCTCTAAAGAAGATTTACAAGCTGTCAATAGACACATGAAAAGATGTTCAGAATCCTTAATTATTAGAGAAATGTAAATCAAAAGCACACTGAGGTACTATTTCATACTGATTAGGATGGCTGTTATCAAAAAAATTGGAAAAATAGTGTTGTCAAGGACCTGGAGAAAATTGGAGACCTCATGCGTTGTTAATAGAGATATAAAATAGTGAAACTGTTTTTGAAAAGGTCAGTTCCTCAAGAAGTTAAATGTAGATTTACCATATAACCCAGCAATTTCCCTCTTAGATGTATAACCTGAAGAATTGAGAACAGGGACTTAAACTGAAACTTATATACTATTTTTGAGAGTAGAACTGCACACATGATTAGAAGGTGAAAACAAACTAAGTAATCATGGATTAACAAAATGTGGTGTATACATGCAATGGAATAACATTAAGGCATGAAAGGAAAGAAATTCTGTTACATACTACATCATAGTTTAAACCTTGTAAACACTGACCAAATGCAATAAGTTACATACAAAAGTAGAAGCACTATATGAGTCTACTTACATAAAATATCTGAATAGGCCAATTCAGAGAGAGAAATTAGAATAGTAGTTATCAGATGATCCAGGAAGGGCAGAATGGGAGTTATTGCTGAATGGGGTCAGAATTTCTATTTGGGATGATGAAAAGTTTCTGGAAGTACATAGTGGTGATGTTTAGAAAACATTTTGAAAAGTACTTAATGCCACTTAAAACATTAACTGAAAATTTCATCACAATTAAGAACATAAAAAAAGAAAAAAATAATATAGAAATAATATAGTGGTGAAGTGTACCGCTTACTAGTTTGCCCAAGGGTAGCAATTTGCAAAATTATAGTACAATGTCACAACCAGGAAATGAATATTGATACAACCTACCAATCTTATTCAAATTCTACTCATTTTATTGCATTCAATTTTTTTTTGTGTAAGTATTTTAGTTCTACACAATTTGTCACATGTGTAAATTCACACTTCATATATGCACGTTTATTTCAGTGAAGTAAAAATACGGAAGAGGATACCTTGAGTTGCTGCTTTATAACTACATTCATCTCCCTTTCTTCCCTCCTTCTCCCCTACTTCATTATTCTTCCCCATATTGCCCCTCATTCTTGATAATCACCACTAGTTCTTAATTTTTAAAGTTTTATTGTTCTCAAAAATGTTGTAGAAAGAGACTAATATATGAATGTACCTTAGTTGTTTAATCATTCACTTTTTAAATGCTTTCTTTTAAAAAAAATTTAATTCATCATGCCATATTTGCATATGCACATAACATAATCTGATCAACTGGAGAACGAGATTGATCAAATCATTCACTTTTTGAAAGATATCCAACTGATTCCAGTTTTTCACAATTGCATGTAATGCTGCTATGAACACTTACACATAGGTTTTGTGTGGTTAGAAGTTTTCACTTCTTTGGGATAAATACTTAAAGTGTGCAAAAGCTAAGTTGTGTTAATTGTATATTTAGTTTTTAATTTTTAAAATTTTTTCTAATTTGTTACACATGAAATGTATATGTAGTTTTTATAAGAAATTATCAAGGTGTTCTCCAGAATGGCTATATCATTTTATATTTTTCATCAGCAATATATAAGTGTTCTATATTCTCTAAATCACAGTAGCCTTTGATGAGGTGACTATTTTTTTTTTTAAATTTTAGTCATTGTGACAGGTATACAGTGATAGCACTTCGCATTTCCCTAGTGACTAATGAAGTTATAAATCCTTCAATGTGCTTATTTTACATCTGCATATCATCTTCCATGAAATTTTTGTGCATATTTTTGCCATGTCTTATTATTATTATGTAAGTTGCTTACGGCCTTGCCAAGTTGCTGAGGATGACCTCGAATTTAGGATCCTCCTGCCTCAGCCTCCCGAGACTCTGGGATTACAGATGAGCACCAGCGTACTCAGCTGACTTTTGCTACATTCTAACAGAATTGTTTGCTTTTATTGTTGAGTTTTAGTTTTTTTTTAAAAAAATAATTCTAGATACTAGTCTTTTGTTAGATATGGCATTTGTGCGTATTTTCTCCAAGTCTGTAGCTTAGCTTGTCTCTTCATCTTCTTAACAGGATATTTCTCAAAACAGATGTTTAAAATGTTGATGATGTTAAATTTATTAACTTTTCTTCTTCTATGATGCTATTTTTAGGGGTTAATTCTAAGGAAGTTTAGATTCTCAATATTTTTTTCATGTATTTTTTTCTTTAAAGATTTATCTTTTTCATTTATATTTGTTATTTATCTTGGATCAATTTTTTTAATAAGAGGTGGAGATTCATTTTTATGTTTATGAAAGTCAAATTCCTTCAGCACCACTTGTTGAAAATACACTATTTCTGTTGAATTGCATGTGCACCTTTGTAAGAAACCCGTATATTTGTGTGATTCCATTTTTGGATTCTTAATCTTGATCAATATGTCTATCCTTTTGTCAAAGCACTAATGTGTTGATGACTATATCATAAACCCAGTATCAGGTAGAATAATTCCCCCTACTTTACTCTTGTTTGTCAAGTTTCTTTGCTACTGGGGAAGAGTGGAGGTTCAGCGCCCTGCTGGAACCCCTGATATCAGGTGTGGGGTGAATGTGGCTGCTAATTAGTTCCAGATCACAATGCCTTGTTCAGTCTCTTGGTGCTGAAGTGAGCTGACATTGAGGTTTGGGGATGTGGCTCAGTGATGACTGGCCCTGCCTTGGACCACTTCATTAAGTCTCATTTCTGCTGCAGGCATGGAGTGGAGGCTCAGCTTGCTCCTGACCCCAGTGGGAACCAGAGCATTTTTGCTTGTTTTGTTGGAGGAGAGATGGAAACCCAGCTCCCCACTCAGCCTTTCCCCTAACCCTTGCAGTGCGATTTGAGACCACCATCTGCTTCCAATGTCCTGAAGATGGAACATCAGTGAGCTGCTCAGTCCAGCCAGGGAGCCGCCTGCTTTCACCAGTCAGCACAGAAGATGGGCACTGGGTGATGGCTCCCTGCTGCTCTCTCAGGTTGGCAGTGGTGGTAGGGTGTTAGATCTATTCAGCAGGCTGAAACCTCAGGACCACTCTTAGGCTGGAGTAGGGCAACATAAGCCTTTTGGTCTTGACAAGAAAGTGTTCTATTAATAGGGCTTTTCCAGCTCCTTTGTCTGAGAAGCCAGCGGGGAGGGCTTTGCTGTCTGGGCCTGTTCTGCTGTGGAGGTGAAAGACACAAGGACACTAAGGGACTCCTGTGCTTCTCAGATTCTCAGGTGGCTCAGCTGTAGCCATCTTCTCTGCACCTGTGAGAATCTGTGCTCTGTTGTGTTATGTAAGGTGGAGGAATGTACTGGGAAGGGATGAGTTAAGGCTGCCTGTCTTATTGGAAACCCACATCACCTCCATATCCCCTTTGCTCGTATTTTGACAAATAACAAGTTTCAGTTTGCGCTGCAGAGGGGGATCCCCACTGCAGTATTGGTAGCAGTGGCTCTTGCTGGCTCAGTGGGGCAGATGGTCTTCTCCTCTCCCTACCTCAGAAGGATGTCTGTCAGTCAGGAAAGAAGAGTCCCAACAGTTTATTTTATAAAGAAAATATGTGAAAAAGTACTATCTAGGTATCAAAATTTACTATGTAAAAGAAGACAAAAAGGGGACTCTACGATGTGATAAAGTTATGAACTGCAGGATATGGCCCTCCATGGGTAGGAGCTGGGAACAGAGGGACCTTTGAGTTTTTTAGACCTTGGAAAGGTGATAGAGAGGAGGATCATCTCAGGCTCTGTTGGAGTGGGCCTTGGGCACTGGGTCCCAGGATATAGTGCAGAAGGGACCAGTGGGTGCTGATATCCTGGGGATGGAGGCACACTGAGGTCAGTCCTGCCAGTTTCTGAAATCTGTGTTTGGTTGCTGCCTGAGTGGAGCTGTTTGCTGGTGCGGAACAAAGAGATTAGAAGCAAGGCCCCTTGGCCTCCTGCAGCCTTTTGGCCTCCATTTAGCATCCCCTACTGGCAGAGCCTCATGGAGCCTCTGGCACTGCAGACCTGTAACTTGCAAGGTCCTGCACAAGGACCTTGTCACAGAGCAGAGCTTAGCATCAATTATCATGTTTGGAGCTGAGAAATTAGAACTGCTACAAGGTGAGACTGTCTTCTCAGAAGTGAGGGTCCCATTCCCAGGTCCCCTTCCCAGGACATTACAAGTGACCAGGGCTGCCAAAAAGCAGCCCATGCAGAGGTAGGAGGCTCAAGCCATTTCTAGATAACTGGGCAGATAATCAGGCCCCAGAATTGACCCTCAGTGGCTGATAGTCCTGCTACTTGTGGCTGGGGGTCGTGGCTTATCACACCCAACCTCAGAGCCACCTACAATTCAGGGTGGACCCTTCTCAGGTTTAGTGGACAGAGGTTCCCTAGTGAATTTTATTTTATCCAACTTGACCTCTGCTCCTTCTCTTCCTCTGTTTTCCTCAGCCTGAGTCTCATCCATCCCTGAGAAAGAAGATCCTCTTGAATTCACTCTTCTGAATTTGTCTAGAACATTGCCTGTGGCATATTTCCTTAGCTCATTTCATGTTCTGAAGGGGATAACACTCTCTGCAAAGGGAACTGTGCAGGGATAAATAGGTCTGGGTATCAGTGAGAGTGAAGAGGGCAGGGAGTTCACAGGAAATGCCATGGTCAGCACTTGGAGATGCAGCCCGTCACGTAAGAATCAGCTTTTAAAAAGGAAAGAAAGCTCTATAGCAAGAGATGGATATTAAAGAGCATAGAACTGTAAGCCTAGAGTTCTAAGGATTAAAAGAAAAAAAGAGTTAAAAATCACTTGAGTGCCAGCCATGTGGTTTGCCCTTAGTCTTGGCTACTCAGAGTCTGAGGCAGGAGGATCGCTTGAGCCCAGATTTGGAGACTAGCTTGGGGAACATAAAGAGATCCCACCTCAAAATAAAATAAAATAGACTCGAGGAAAGAAATGATTAATGTGAAGCCAGCATGTCTACTTTGAAATACTATTGTGAAGACTGAATCTGATAATTTAAATTAAAAATGAATATAGACATGCACTTAATAAATACAAACTTTACATTCTAGTCTCAGAATGAGGTAGGGAGTCCACTTACTAGATTACTAGCCTGAGACTAAATAATTAGAGGACTAAAATATTTTAATATTCTCTGTGTTCATTAGCTTGAGATAAAATCAGTAGAGATGATTATAGGAGGATGGTGAAAGTATTAGTATAATATTTTAATTCCTTTAAATCCTCTATATAAACAGAGTAGAATGAGCATCTATAATAAAACTAAGTGGCAAGTTTTATCCATAAATCTCAAAATGGAAGCCAAAGAGGACAAATCTTTTTTTCCAAGTACTGGGGATTGAACCCAGAGCCTCAAGCATGCTTGGCAAGTGCTCTTCCACTGAGCTACATCCCAAGCATTGAAGAGGACAAATCTACAGCTAGGTCCATGTGATTCCAGATCTGGGAGGAGTAAACTGAAGGTACATGCCATGCACCTGCGAACACTGGGAGCACATATTTCATTTCAGTTCATGGGTGATTATAAGAATGTAAAGTAGGGTTCACTCTTGAATGTGAAATTGCACAGTATGTAGTCTTTCAGACTGTTTTTTTCCACTTAGTAATATGCCTCTAATATTCACCCATTTTTTTTTGCCCTTTTAGTTCATTTCTTTTTATTGCTAAGTATTTCACTGTCTGCATGTACCACAATTTATTTATTCATTTACCTATCGAAGGACATCTTGATTGCTTCCAAGTTTTAGCAATTAGAATAGAGCTGCTCTAAACATCATGTGCAGATTTTTGTGTGAACATAGCTTTCCAATTCAGTGAGGAAATACCAAGAAGTGTGATTGATGGATTGTATAGGAGGCTTAGTTTTGTAAGAAACTGCTGAATGGTTTTCCAAAGTGGCTGTAACATTTTACTTTTCCACCAGTCATAAATGAGAGTTTCTGTTGCTCTGCCTCCTTAATCTCACTTAATGCTGTTGATGTTTTGGATTTTGGCCATTATAATACTCCATGAAGTTGTGACCTCATGAGGTCATTCCTCATGATCCAATGCCCTCCCAAAGGTACCACCTTTGAACAGTGCCATAATGAAATGAAGCCTTCAACACATGAGTATTAGGGGGACATTTAAGGTCCGAACCATAACAGCAAAGGTTATTTTATATTAATGAATCCATGTTGGCTTATAAATCGAGAAGAAATATAACATTAGAATGGCACCATGTTGTAACTCCTAAGGAATCTCGGGTCTAAGTGTCAGTCATCAATGGCTGCTATTAGCATAGAAAGAGTGACCAGCACAGTCCTGTGAAGAGCACAGCATGACAGCTAAAGCAGTCTTGCAAAGGAAAAAAAGGAAGAGCAAGGTAGGCGGAGTAGGAAGGGAAAAAGGAGGAAGAGGAGAAAAAGATGAAAGAATCCAAATATAGTTTAAACTCTAGGTCCAAACACCAATTTACAAGAAATATAGAGGATAACCAAGACATATAAAACAACACCTGAGGGATATGATCAGGAAAATACAAATTGTGAAATATGCAAGGACAAACCATCTAGTTCATGACATACAAATTGCAAGGAATAAAAAAGAGTTGGAGCAAAAAGAGATTACAATAAAAGAGATTTAAGAAACATAATCTAATCACAATACATGGAATTCATTTGGATATTGATATAAACAAATCATTGGAGGCAATAATAGTTATGAGATAATCAGAAACATGAATACTGGCTAAGAATATAATATGAAAGAATTAATAATCAGTTTTTGGACTGTACCTTCGAAAAAGAATCCTCTTGTACTAAAGAATGTTTGCAAATAAAATTATACCATGCCTTGTGTTTTCTTCAGAATAATGTGGAAAATGAGAAAGGGGATGGAAGAATAAGTAAAGCAAGACTGGCAAAAACTGAGTAATTGTTAAACCCCAGAGAGGAATGCAAGGTGGTTCATTATAATATTCTTTTTTCATTTGCATAATACATTCTATTGCCTTTATATATTTAAAAAACAACAACAAAAATACAGAAAAATATTTCATCAGGGGTTAAGATCTGTCCACTCAGATGTCTTAAAGGCATCTGACTTTCAGATTAACTTGGTGTTTTCTGAAACACCTAGTGGTTTCATTATCATATGTTTATAAAATAAAGTCAGAAAGAATTTGAAGTCTTTATTTGCAATGGCTTTCTTTGCAAGTGCACTTCCACCTGAGTTGGCTCCAAAATTGCTCTCCAGGTTTGGGTAGAGACATCTGGCTGGTTCAAAAAAAGCACACTTATTGGCAGGTGGACAGCTTTCTCCATATGGACTATCCCATTACCATAAATCCATATGCATAAATATACATGTAATAGGTGCCATATGTTCATTCATTGCTCAAAATTCATAAAACAGATTCTTCCTGAAAACCCTCCTTTCTCTTCTTTAATCTTTCCTTTTGGCCTAATCAGTGGTCCACTTGATTTCATCCTGTGCTATTATTGCTTCTTAGGTTTTCTTTTTCTTTTATTTGCCTCTTGGGGGAAACAAAACAGTGCTCCCAAATGGGAGGAAGGAGTGCTCTATCTTTCAAGGCCTGAAGGTAGCAATGTTTCCTGTATTTGTGGAGGACATGGAATCAATTTGGGCAACAGAGAGAGTAATTTGGAAATCTACAAGGTGTATCAATTTACAGTGAACCTGAGGGTTTCTGCTATACAAAAATCTCCAGCTATTTTGTTTTTCTATAGCAAACTCCATTTCATTGGAGGGTTTGACTAGGTTATTCTTCTGTTCCATGTGATATTGTCTGAGAATATAATCATCAGAGGATCATCTGAGCTAGGAAGTCTAAGATGGCTTACCCCACTTCTGACACCTTAGAGGAGATGACCGAGGGGTAGGCCAAGCTGGGTTACTTGCAATGCTTACCTTATTCTGTTTTCTACAGGTAGCCTCAATATTGCTTCCTTTTCTTAGCTTCTCCATGGGGTCTGTATATGGTGCCTCACACAGAATAGCCAGAAAGAATCAGCACAGTCTGTTGTAGTCCATTGGTTAACATGAGCCACAGGTCATCACAGACTCAATCAGTCATGGGAGGCCATGTTTGCCAAGTAGCTTTCATGTTCTGGCATCCAATGACCCATATCGTTCCTTATATGAACAAAACATTCACCTCCTACAACCACCTCTAAGTCTTGTTCCAGCATGGCACCAGTTTCTTGCAGGCTTGAAATCTAAGATCTTTCACCCAAATTAGGTTGAGATGCAAAGACCAAAGACCAAGGTCTTTTGGTGCTGTCCCTCATACATCTCAGTTATGAACAACTGTCTATAAAGAGACAGAGTATCTCTTCATCATCATCCAAATCATAATGATGGGCAAGAGATAGATTAATCATAATAAATAACTTAGTAAAAATCACAACAGACAATCTAGTAGAAAAATTAATCACAGTTGGTAGTTCAATAGAAACAAAAATATTGGTCGGGGACTGAAGTTATATAGAAGTCACTGGACCACATCAATCTTAAAACTAGACACATCTCCTCAGTCTTGTTCCCTGCAATTGGTTCTCCATGCTTTTTGCCTCTTCTCACTCAGTTCTCCTTTTTCTAGAAGAATTGATCCTGTTTTCAGTGGAGTAGTAGTCTCAGACTTCTGCTTTCTTATAAGGCTGAGGACTCAGAGGATGCTTTTCACTGTTTTTTTTTTTTTTTTTTTGGTGCTGGGGATTGAACCCAGGGCCTTGTGCATGTGAGGCAAGCAGTCTACCAACTGAGCTATATCCCCAGGCCCTCTCAGAGGATGCTTTTCATTTTTAACTGATGCAGTTCCTTTCAGGCCAAGCTGGCAAAATTTCTTTTAAAAATTGAATACATATTATATTAAAATTATTTCCCATATTTTTTTCTTGGAACAAGCTGTGTTATATTGCTGTCAGAGTGTCCCCTAATGAAGCTTAGCTGTAGGCATGTGGCTGGGTTTAACCAATGGGATATGAATGCAAATGACATGAACCACTTCTCAGACTGGCCCATAAAACTTTCTTTGGGTATCTTCTTATCTCCTTTCTGAGGAGATACTGGCTGCACTAAGACTAATATCAAAGTGATCTTGGTAAACAAGTTTGAAGACAGCAGAGCTTCTATCAACCAGAGTACCCAAATGACTGCAGTAAAGATTACCCTGTTGACTTATATACCTGTCCAATCCGATATTGTTTCAAGAGACAGAAATAAGTTTCTGTTATGTTGTTATTATACATGCTTTGAAATAAAGACAGTCTAAATAATAAATGCATGGCTATTATAATAATTTAATGACTTAATACATGTGAAGCACTTACAACAATGCCTAGAACAAAGGGTCAGTGACTATTATGGATGATGTATCACTGGTCGGTTTATGCAGAATTGCTAGTGCAGCGCCTTGCCTACCATAGATTTGAAGCTGCTGCCTCTATTCTTGTTTGGTTCATGAAATGCTGGTTCTGTCCATTTCTTTGTATCTTTACTTCTGATTCCTTCTGGGCTTTAGAGGCATGAGTTTACCTGCTTAGCGTATTGGCTGTGGAGTCTTCAATTTCTGCTACCTGAGGATTTATTTCTCTTTATTTCAATTTCTATTTTTAAAGCTTGTATTTTGTACTAGAAAGTATGTCTACATTAGCTAATTCTTCTGTATTCCAAGAGATGACTCATTCTTAAAGTCTAAGGAATACAAGTCTCAGGATCTGCTGAAATGTACTATTATCAGGAACTTGCTAAGAAAAAGGAAGTTTAACAGGTGAACTATGCCCCCAAAGTACTCGATTAATCTCAAACATTCTCTTGAATTCATAATTAAGATTCTTATGTAAGTCATTCAATATTAAATTCAGTACTTCCCACCTTTAGCATATCAAAGTTACCAAAGTTTCAAGCATCCTCAGAGCGTCAAGGTGTGTGCAGCTGTTCTAAGTAATTTTAATTATCTCTTAGGCACCTTTTACACAAGATAACTCCAAATCATCTTAAGTTCTTGAGGAAGTACAGCACCCTACAGTGTTTTTTCCTTGCAATTAGTTAGCCTGAGCAATCTGACACATTTTCTTAAAAATTTGGTGTCATATTCTTGGAAGTAAAAAGAAATATTTCTAGTGTTTACTTAATAGAGCACATAAAGGGTACAAGTGAATTCTCAGGTTATCTTCCAGGGATCTTTCAAAAGAGACTAGACTCAAGAAAACATCCCATACACAAAATTATGAGACTTCAGCTGAAGACTTGGGTATGAGGCATACCCAAGCCTGTAGCTTTGATCTAGGTTTAGATCACAGATTTTCTATTTATTGGCTTCACTATCTTTTTTAAAATATATTTATTTGTTCTTTTTTGGATATACATGACAGTAGAATGTATTTTGATATATTATACATACATGGAGTATGTATACATACATGCATTTAAAAAATGCAAATGCAGTTGATTTCAAAGTGTGAGGTTAAATAATGTATCTAAGACCATATTCAGTATGAGACATACAAGAATAGTCATACTATCATGTTGAGAGAGAATTGGAGTTGTTATGGTATAAATATGAGATGTCTCCCAAAAGCTCATGTGTGAGACAATGCAACAATTTTTAGAGATGAAATTATTAGATTAATAGAAGGGTAATCTAATCAGTGGATTAATCTCTGATAGATTAACTGGGAAGTAATTGCAGGAAGGTAAAAAGTGTGGCTGGAGGAGATGGTTCACTGGGGGCATGCCTTTGGGGTTTATGTTATGTTTTAGTGAGTAGAGCTCTCTTTGCTTCCTGAATGTCATGTCTTGTGCTATTTTCCTCCACCATGCCCTTCCACCATGATATTCTGCCTCATTTTGGATCCAAAGCAATGGAATCAACTAACCATGGCTGAACCTCCATAATCATGGTCCAAAATAAATGTTTCCTCCTCTATGTTGTTCTTGTTGGGTCTTTTGGTGGGCTTATACCTCCATGAGGAAGAGGTATAGATTGGATTAAACCTTTCACTAAAGACAACTATAAAGGCTTCATTAAAAATAAACAAAGAGTTTTAAAAGCTACAAGAACAAATGCCAAGTCATTTTTTTTTAAATAACAACACATTTCTTAGCAGAAACTTTAAAGGCCATGAGTGTATGGAATGGTAGATACAGTGGAAAAAAAAAAAACTGCCAAATTAGATTACTATAACCAGCAAGGTTTTCCATTATAATTGAAAAAGTAATAAAGAACTTCCAAGATAAACAAAGGCTAAAGAAATACATGAGTACTAAGGAAGCATTGCAGAAGATACTTAACAGAATGCTACACACAAAAGTGGAAGATAAACACAACCAAGATAGCATGAGGGAGAATAAATCTCATTAGAAGAATATATAATCAAATAAGAATTAGGAATAAATGGAACCTTAAAAAAATAAACAGAAAATGGCATAAATTAGTACATAACCTTCAGTAATAACCCTGAATGTAAATGGCATTGATTGTCCAATTAAAAGACACAGACTGGTGGACTAACTTAACAAATAAGACCCAACTTTAGGTTACCTGCTAGAAACACACTTTGCAAGCAGAAATGTAGAAATCATGAAAGTGAAAGGATGGAAAATAGAGTAAGTAGTAATAAAGAGCAACATTCCATAACAATAAATGCATCAAAGTAATTATAACATATAAACATTTTATATCTATAATGACCTAATAGCATAGCCTCAAATATATATAGCAAAATGCATAGTAATCAAATGAGAAATAGGCAAATCGATAGTCATATTTGGCCAGGTACAGGGGTACATGCTTGGAATCCCAGTGGCTTGGGAGGCTGAGGTAGGAGGATCTTGAGTTCAAAGCCAGCCTCAGCAACTTAGTGAGGCCCTAAGCAACTCAGTGAGGCCCTGTCTCTAAATGAAATACAAAAAAGGGCTAGGGATTTGGCTCAGTGGTTAAGCACCTCTGGGTTAATCCCGGGTACCAATAAATAAATAAATAAGGGCTGGGGTTGTGGCTCAGTGGTAGAGAGCTCGCCTAGCACATGCGAGGCCCTGGGTTTGATCCTCAGCACCACATAAAAAAATAAAATAAAATAAAGATATTGTATCCAACTACAACTAAAAAATATTAAATAAATAAATAAAATTATATTTGGAGATTTTAGCCAATCTTTCTACTGATTAAATGCAAAAACAAAAAAAAAAATTAAAAAATAGGAAAGATATGGGATATTTAGGGAGTACCATTATCAAACTTGAAACACTTGACCTGGTAGAGCATGCTACCAACAATGTCAGGGTATCTAACTTCAGTGTAATTAAGATATTTCAATATCTTAAATATTTACCAAAAAGACAACATGATTTATTATGAAGCAAAGCTTAATAAAATTTGAAATATTAAATTTCACAGAATATGTTCTCTAACCATAGTGGAATAAAATGTGAATTCAACAGCAGAAAATAAAAATCAATAATTAGAAAGCTCCCAATTGATTGCACATTAAGCTATACACACAAGAAAGAAAAAAGAGTCAAAAACGAAAATGAATTGAAAATTATAAATTATTTTTATTTGAAAAATAGTAAAAACATCACATCAAAAATTATGGGGTGCAATTAATGCAGGGCCAAGAAGGAAATATGTAGCCTTAAATTATACAATCAATAATAAATGTAGGGGAGGATGTGGGGGAAAATATATACTCACACACTGCTGGTGGGACTGCAAATTGATGCAACTATTATGGAAAGTGGTATGGAGAGTCCTCAGAAAACTTGGAATGGAAACACCATCTGACCCAGTTATACCACTCCTAGGTTTATACCCAAGGGACTTGAAATCAGCATACTACAGTGACATAGCCACATCAATGTTTATAGCAGCTCAACTTACAATAGCTAAACTATGGAACCAACCTAAGTATCTTCAACAGATGAATGGATAAAGAAAATGTAGTGTACATACACAATGGAATATTACTCAGCCTTAAGAAGAATAAGATTATGGCATTTCCTGGTAAATGGATGGAGCTGGAGAACTCCTTGCTAAGTGAAATAAGCCAATCCCCAAAAGCCCAAAGGCCTAATTTTCTCTGATATTGTGTAAATTCACAATAAGAGGGGTGTGCTAGGAAAGAATAGAGTTACTTTGGATTAGGTAGAGAGGAGTGAAGGAAGGGGAGGGGTCATGGGATAGGAAGGATAGTAGAATGAATCAGACATTATTACCCTATGTACATATATGACAACATCACCAGTGTGATTCTACATCATGCACAATCAGAAGAATGAGAAATTATACTCCATTTATGTATGATGTGTCAAAGTGCATTCTACTGTCATGTATTACTAATCAGAACAAATAAAAAATAATAATATTATTAAAGGTATTTGGATTAGAAAGAAGAAATAAAGTTATATTTGTTCATAGGGAAAAAAAAGAAGAAAAGCTAAAAATCAATGATCTAAGTATCCTGAGCTACTGGAAAAATTCAAATGGAAAGAAATCAGAATAAAAAATTAAAAAAGCAAAAAACACATATAAAAAAGAGAAAAGCAAACAAATCCAAATTTGTTAATAGGGCTCAACCAAGTCAATAAATCTCTAGAAGAACTACACATTAGAAAAGAATAATTTGCTGATTTCAAGAATATCATGACTTTATATGTATTACAGGCACTAAAAATGAAAAAAAATTATACACACTAAAGTAATAAAATAAATGCATTGCCAACAATTCAGTCCAAATTGGCAGATTCTGACAAAAACATGACTTATTAAACCTAACACAAGAAATAGCAGAAGTTTTGAATTTTTCTGTATCAGTCACAAAAATTTAATCCATAACTAAAAATCTTTCCCCAAAATAAATTTTAAAGTACAATATCTGAAGATTTGGTTTAGTTCCTATGCTCCATTAAATCAGTTCAGTGGGGTGGACCACCCCTCAACAAGCCTCCAAATATAAGTACACAAAGGCTTAAGCACCAATGTGAGTGATCCTTGTGCCATCTGCCTGCCCACACCATGCCCATCCCATCGCAGTACCACAGCTCATGAATATTGTCTTCCTTGAATTTCCTCCTCATCAGGGTGATAGTAAAATGCTGTAACATGTTATCATCTCATTTAAGTTCCACTTTCTAATTTCCTTTCTGATCACTTCATCTTGCTTGGATTTTCCTATTTCCCACAGAAGCACCTCCAGAATAGAAAGCATACTGACTTAGAAGTCGGGTAGGCCTGGTATCCAATAACTCCCCATCTAGGTTCTAGAACCTATCTACTTAGCACCCTTGAGCAAGTGATTTATCTTACCAGGGCTCAATTTCCTCTTCTGCAAGAGGAACCAAAAGGTACCATTTCAGAGGGTTGGTGTGTGAATTTATATAAATTCAAATGCAGCCAGGTGTGACGGTTCATGCTTGTAATCCAGCTACTTTGGAGGCCAAGGCAGGAGGATCACAAGCTCAAGGACAGTCTGAGCAACTTAGCAAGGTCCCATCTCAAGATAAAAAAAATTTTAAAAGCTGGGGATATAGCTCAGTGGTAGAGTGTCCCAGGCTTCAATTCCCAGTATTTAAAAAAAAAATTGTAATGCAGTATTTAGAATCCAAAGCAATACTTCCAAAGCAGGTATTCCGTAGAGATCAACACACTTTTCTGTCCTCCAACAGACTGATTCATCATTATCACGATCTTGCTTGTTTGTTTATTTGTGCTGGCATTAGAACTTGGGCCGTATTTATGCTAGGGGAGCGCTCAACCACTGAGCCATGTTCCCATCCCACTGTCATGATTTTACCATGAAACTGGGCTTTGTTTATACTGCATATTAGTTTTGCCTCCCAAAGAAACCTTAAAAAGATATGGATTGAATTTTATTTTTCTTCTTTGTTCCCTGGGTACCTAGTATAAGGCTATAAAATAACATGAAATCATACTAAATAATAACAAGGGGAAGAGGAGAAAGAGGACAATTAACATTTTTTGGTAGATAGACTCCATGTCATACTCAGGACAAACGACTTACAATGCACTGTCTCATCAATTCTCTAAACCTGTAATCCCAATTGTACAAATCTGTCACTGCCCTCTGAAGTAGTGAATTGGCCAAGAATCATTCTAGTAGATTAATCCAGAACTTCCTGGTCCAAAAGTCTTGTTTTTTTGACCTCTCAATACATTTATCTACCCATAATGCATGCCCATGGTGCATTTACTGCCAAATTGATAATTCATGTCCTAAAAGGCATGAGTAAAGGCGTGAGCATGGTAAGCTGGGCAGATGGCAGAAGGGGTAAAGGGAAGAGTGCAAAGTGGTTGGGAAATGGAATAGTTTTGTTCCATGAACCAGCTGACCATGTCCATAAATTTTTCAGCTATTGCAGGGAGAGAGAGGGGGTCAGGGGCAGGAGAGAGAGACTTGTTAATGCTTTTTGAATATCTGGGACAATTCCTACCAGATGGTGGCTGTGAAGCAGATTTGCAGTGCACTGGTTAGCACTTTTTGGTTGGGGTCCAGTGAGGCAGAACATCCATGTACAACAAGGTCCAAGGCAGGTTTAATACTTACAGATAGGCAGAACAGGACAAGAGGCCTAGGAGTCATTGTGAGCAGTCCTCCCAGCCTTAGGGAAGCTGCCTGGGGTCAATGGAGTCTTATATGTGTGTGGTGCACTTGCACCACCGCTTGGATCCTGGAAAGCAGCCTGCACTGGGCTTTTACACGGAGGCAGTGTGACTTGCTGGGCTAAGGTATTACTGGATATCTTATTCCATGAGGGACAGGAGGAGATCCTGGGATGTTCTGGCCAGTCCTCCTTTATCTCAGCATATTGTAGAGTTATTCTTCAGAATTATTTGTAAGAACTGGGTTGACCCAGGGTCACCTGAAGAACTGCCCTGTAGGGTCAATGCACAGCACAAGAGGAGCTGGACCAGATATGTGGATTTATCCCTGTGAGCTATGCTAAAGGGCTTCCTAAAGCATACCGTTTTGCATCAAAAGAGGGTTCCAGTTAGCTGGCCCTTTACAGGTGAGGAGATGGAGGACCAAGAACTGGAGCAGCACTGTGCGCCTCCTGATCTGCAGCCTTAAATCCTTCCTGAGACTCTCTGAAGGGTGCAACCTTGGCTTGATAAGGCTTGGGGAGGGGTGTGCACTGCTACAGACAGACAGCCAGATGCCACTGCCAGGTTACTCCTCCTTATGGGGAGCACGGCTCACTAAAAGCAGACCTTGAGTTTGAGCCCGTTATTGATGGCAGGTGTCTATTATAGGCTATCAGAAGAAGGTTTTGAGGCTGTCATCTGATTTGATTCATGATTCCATCCTTAAAATAACTCCCTCAACTAAGCCAACCACATTGTGATGGGAAAAGTCATTTTGGTGTTGTATGCTGTTAAGTATGTTTTTAGGTCACTTGATCTCCTTGGAAAGATATAATTCTATCCAGTATTAAGGATGGACTGTTTGGATATACTTAATAAATTTGTAGATCTTTTCTGCTATAAATATTTCATAACTCGACAGTTTTCTGGCTCAGAAAACCACTTAATGTACACCTTTCCTGTTGCATGATTTTTTAAAAAATCTCTTTTTTTTTTAGTTGTCAATGGACCTTTATTAATTATTTATTTATTTATATGCGGTGCTAAGATTCAAACCCAGTACCTCCCACATGCTAGGCAAGCGCTCTACCACTGAGCTACAGCCCCAGCTCCTGTATGACTTTTTATTTCAGTTATCGTATCTAACTTTAAATGCAGGCAACACAAATCCTTTGAATCTCAGCATCACTTCAGTGGAGCCCCATCCTTAGAAATCTAGTACTTAATGTTGCTAAGTATCTGAAATGAAGAAAGGTTGACTCATAGATGATAAATAGATAGTAAACAGATATTGATTTAAACTGTGGTGATTACGAAGATTTATTGCTCCAAGAAGCATATATTGACTAAAAAAAAAAAGTAAGGTCAAATTTTGACATTGAATTAGCAATAAATATTGATATATACCAGAGCAAAAAGGCAGTAGATGTAAATAATGCTTGCTGCATGTTGAATCTAAAAATGAATCATATGCTCTTCCAACCCCAGATTCCCAAGACACACACAAAAAAGACTCCTTTAAACATAAGAAAGAAGATGCCTTGGTGCCAAACCATTTAGGTGTCATCTACATTAGCTACAATGACATTAGGATCATTACCAAAATACAGATCTCCCCATAGTCACAGTAGTTCAACTGTTTCCAGCTTGATTTCATAATAAAGTCATATGGACTTACCCTGCTTAGGTAGAGGAAGTACGGCTGCTTTTCACTTTGTGTCAGAGAGACCTATTGAAATCTTAAAAAAAAAAATGTGGTTTCAGAATGTGCACAGACCAAGTATCTGAATAGAAAGCAAGAAAATGGTCAGCAAAGTATTATGATATGAATTTCCCTTTTCATCCAGATGCCATTGATACCACTGGTTATGGGTGACGAGTCCTGCTTCCCCACATTTTGAAGTTTGAACACTAGAGAAGCACACCAAGGCAAGCATATAAAGCAGGGTTTATTTTAAAAGGGGTAACATAGACTTCTCCTGGGAGGGAGAAGGGAGCCATAGCTGGTATCCTGGTACCCCAAGAAGCAAGGTGTTCACCCTTTTTTGTAAATCCTAGGCTTCCTTTGTTCTGCCCTCTTCCCCTTATCTCTCCCCTTCCTGCCTATGTGACTAGGCCCAGAAATGCTCAGTGGGATGGCACAGACATGGGAAACAGGTGGGTTGAAGGGGGAAGGGCGAGATGGTGCAGCTAGGGAGGGGCAATTCCTGGGACAGGTTACCTTGGCAACAGGTTGGAGCAGGGGCAGGTTCTGGATAAGGGTGGAGGAAGGGCTCTGGAGGAATTAATATTTCAATCCCTCAGGGGACAGTGTCCAACTTCCCAGACTCACTCAAAATTGGCCTCCTTGATCCGGCCTGACTCCTTTTACCTATCTATGCTGACTGCCTGTCTAATTCTAGCATCATTATCCTGATTTTGTAAAACACATTGCTACCAGCCCACAGATTTATGGACCATTTGCATGTCTGTCTTTTACTCCCGATGTTCCTTGAGAGAATCACTGAACACAGAAACTTCAGAGTCTAGTTTTTGTTTTTTCGAAGTTGACCTGTAGATACATTTCAGCAAAAACCTACTGATACTGTATAAAAAATTGCTTATAGATTTATGTGATGTGTGTATGTACTTATCTATAGAGAGTCCCCAAATTTCTTGATACATTCTAAATAGATCCATGACCTGAAAAAGGACAAGAACTTAAAAAGAAACACTAATTGTTAAAAGACATAATTATGACAAATTTAATTTGCAGAACTTAGTTGGCTTTATTCCTAATTCTAGAATTAGGCAACAGTCTGGACCTAAACTTGGGTCAAATTTCTTGGCTCCACCATTTGGGCAGGTCATATTTATAGTCAGAGAAAAGAAAATGACATACAGAAAAGTTTTAGCAGAGACACCTAATTTGTTACTGATATTGTCTGTCTTATTTGAATATGGTTTGAACACAAGTTGGCTACTTGTGATTGGCTGAGATTCAACCCCTGGTTAAAGAAATCAGAATTAGACAGGCAGTCTGTATAGATAGGTAAATGGAGTCAGGTCAGATCCAGTCAAGCCAATTTTGAGAGAGTCCCAGGAAGTTGGAGACTGTCCCCTGAGGGATTGAAATGTTAATTCCTTCAGAGCCCTTCCTCCACCCTTATCAAAAACCTGCCACTGTTCCAACCTGTGGCTAAGGTAACCTGTTCTAGGAGTTGCCCCTCCCTACAGGGAGCTATAAGGTTGTTAATTAAAGTGTCCTGGGCTGCTGCCGTCCTTCCCTTCCCCCTTCAGCCCACCTGGTTCCCACCTTTGGGCCATCCCACCCAGCATTCCTGGGCCTAGTCACTTAGGCAGGAAGGAGAAAGATAAGGGGAACAGGGCAGGAGAAAAAGGAAGCCTAGGACATATAAAAAGGGCAGAACACCTTGCTTCTTGGGTACCAGGATACCAGCTATGGCCCCCTTCTCCCTCGCAGGAGAAGTCTATGTTACCCCTTTTAAAATAAACCTTGCTTTATATGCTTGCCTCGGCGTGTTTCTCTAATGTTCAAACTTCAACATTCCAGGAAGCAGAACCAATAACTGGGGTGTCATTACAAGAAGAGTTTACACTCTGTCTGCACTTCAAATTAGATTGAGTTCACTATGTGTAGAGAAAAATTTACCAAGCTTAAACTTTTAGGTTAAAAAAAATTAAAATGATAGAATTAAAATGGAAATAAGAGATAATTGGAAGCATTTCTGAGATGAGAATGTTCTTATTGTTCTTTCTCATGGCAGCTGTGCACAGGGGACTTGTCCTCTGTGGTTGCAGTGGGGTCCACAGATTTAAGCCTTACAACATTTTTTGGGGGCGGGGGGCAGTGCTGGGACTGAACCTAGGGGTAATCGACCACTAGCCCCATCCCCAACCATATTTTGGATTTTATTTAGAGATAGGGTCTTACAGAGTTGCTTGGCGCCTCCCTTCATTGCCGAGGCTGCCTTTGAACTTGCAATCCTCTGGCCTCTGCCTCCTGAGCCGCTGGGATTACAGGTGTTTGGTGAGTCCAGCAGCCTCACAACATTTTGGTACCTGGAAGTGGGGCACACACTTCTCTGTACTTCCTGTTGGGAAATCTGAGCTCAATCAATAGGTTCCTGGTAGCACTGCAGTCCTCTCCTGGCCTCACCAGAGCCTCTCCTCACATGCACCTTGCAGGCTCCTGTCAGATCAGGCGAGGCAGGCAGCGACCAGAGGAGGCAGATTTAAAAAGGCCGCTGAAGGAGGCTTTATTGAGATCTCACTCCCGGGGGGAACTCCATCAGACCGACAGAGTGGACAGGAGAAGGGTCTGAGGAGAAATCGCGTGGGAGCTTGACCGGACTGGGATTTTTGGGGGCTCACAGCAGGAAGGGAAGGGCTTGGGACAGGAAAGGGGATTTTTAGGGTCCCTTGTCCTGCTGGAGTTGGTCAGGGGAACTAGCTGAACTCCAGGATTGGCCAGGGGGTCCTGCTGATTGACAGGCACTAGTCAGGAGATCCTGCTGATTGACAGGCGTTTCCAAGGGCCTCTTTTCCATACTTCAGGCTGCCCTTTCAGCCTAGTACGCATTCTCCTTATTTCATTGTGTGACAATAACATCTTGTCTTTTAAAGAGAAGCAGCACTACTTTGGGGGAACCTCTGAATATTCTCACTCTGCCTTTCCACTCTGATTCCATCTTAGTCCTTTTTCTATTTGCTAATAAAGTGATATCATATGCTAGGTAAGCTATACATACATTTCTTGAAAAGATTCATTTTGGATTACGGTTCTGGTAAGTTCGAGGGGTGTATTCAGTGATGGCCTTCTTGCTAGCAGAGTCCCAAGGCGGTGCAGGGCACCACGTGTAGGGAGTATGGCGGTGTCTGTCTCTGTTCTGTGGTTTCTCAGTGTCCTCTTAAAGCCACCAGGATTCTACCACGGGGGAGGGGGAGCTCCGCCTTGATGATTTTATCTCATCCTCATCACCTCCTAAGGTCCCACCTCTGAACACCATAGTTGGATTAAGTTTTCCCTCATTTAATGCTTCATGATGGAGATTAAATTTCAACACTTGAATTTCTGGAGGAACACACTCAAACCATATCCGAATTATAGCATCCCCATTATCTCTGCTCCTCTTGTAGTTCTGACCACACTATCATTGAGTTGCCCATTTTTCTTTCTCCCTCAGGAGCAATTCTGAGCTTCCTGAAGGCAGCAGATGCCTTTCATTATCATATCCCTAATTCATAAGGGCAAAGTCTTGCATTGAGGAGAAGCACAGAAAATGTGTTTGGAAGGAGTTCTCTGCAGCCCACAATTGTGACTTCTGCTTTCTCAAGGCTGCTCTTGAGGAACTCATTGTCTGCATCACACCACATGCCTGTGTTGATGGGTGATAGATACCCTTCCTGCTTAGTGCTTCCAGGTTTTTTGGAATACCCGAGGCAAATGGAAAGGTACTTGAAAACGGAGATTGCTTTTGTATTCTCTAATTCACAGCAAAGCCCAGTTCACTGAATCCACTTGGAGCACCTGTGGAAAAACAAGGCCAGTCCCAGAGAAACTTTGGTCAAGAGGAGGTGAGTGCTTCTAGTGTTTGTTAAAACTTCAAAGAGAAAAACACTGCCTCTGATTTTTAACAAAGATGGAGTTAGGAAAGAAATTGACCAGATCATGTTAGGTGCATGTATGAATATAGCACAAAGAATTCTACTTTTATGTACAATTAGAATGCACCAATTAAAAAAAATATATAAAGTATACCAGTGAGTAGAGGAAGCATATCAGGGGGAGAGTAGGGGAAGGGGAAGCAATGGGGAATAAAATGAAGCCAACCATGTTATACCCATGAATGACTGTGTCACAATAAACCCCACAATTAAGCATGATCATAGTGCATTAATGTTCTCTCTGATGTGTGGATGCCAATACACAATAAAGGTGGGGAATAGAAGTTCATTGGATTAGATAAAGGGGAAGGAAGGGAAGGGAAGGGAAGAGAGATGGGAACAGGGAAGACTGTAGAATGAATTGGGCATAACTTTTCTATGTTCATATATTCATATATTCATATATGAACATGACCAGTAAAACTCCACATCATATACAACCACAAGAATGCATCCTGATTAGAATAAGTTATACTCCATATATATGTGTAAATTGTTAAAATACACTCTACTGTTATGTACCATATCTAAAAAAAGAAGAAAAAAATTCATGTATTTCAGATACTTAGGTGACAGAGAGTGCAAAATAAAAATAATATTTAAAATGAGGATTTTAGTTATGAAACAGGAATTTTAAAGATATATCATCTTTTTATTTTCTCCCCCAAAGTATTTTAAAAGTCCACATAATTAAAAAAAAAGAAAAAGAAAAGAAAAATTTCTAAGAAGAAATGTTAGGGTTTTGCATTTAATATCAGTCACCAAGGAATTCTAAATAGCTTATTACTATTACCTATGTTAGGATTTCAAAAGTAGGCCAGGAAAGGGAAACCCGTCACAATAAGCAGATACAGTTTAGGAAGTTCTGTCCTTCCCACCAATCCTGAAATCTCCTCCCCTCATCCAGCCACACCGTGGCCTGGGGTGACCTGCAAGGGGGACCCCATCCCAGAAACTGCCTGGGAAGGGATTTTTGTTCCCACTCCTCAGAGATTCCATTTGCCTTATGGTGAGGCAACAGATAACCAGCATGGGACAGGTTTCTTTGTTTCCTCTAGCAGTCAAAGTAGCAATCCCTGAGATCCCCCAGTGAGAAACATAATTGAAAAAAAAAATCTTTGAAAGACATGAAAGGCAATCTAAATAAGAAAAACATTCCATATTCATTCATAGATTGAAATACTAGAATTGTTAAGATGGCACTACTTTCTAAATTGACCTTTAGATTTAACATATTCCCCCTAAGAATTTTACTGATTTCCTTTGTAGAAATTGAGAAGCCAATTCTAAAATTCATATAAACTTGTAAGAAACTCAAAATAGCCAACCTCACTTAAGAAAAAAAAAAAATCTTGAAAAGGAGAACAAAGTAGGAGGAATTACACTTCCTGATTTCATGATTTACTAAAAAAGCAACAGAAATCAAGATGATATGATGGTGGCATTAGGAATAAACATAAATCAATGGAATAAAATTGGTAGACTACAGAAATAAACCCACATCACTATGGTTTTTTATTAAATATAAAAGGCAAAGACACAAAAAACTCAGGATGAAACATAGGGGTCAATATTCATGACCACAGATTTGGTGTTATGGTTTAGATATGAGGTACCTACCAAATGCTCCTGTGTGAGACAATGCAAGATAATTCAGAGGTGCAATGATTGGGTTAAGACAGCCTTAACATAATCAGTGCATTTATTGTGGCTGGAGGAGGAAGGTGGATGGGAGGCATGTCCTTGGGATTTATATTTTGTCCCTGATGAGTGGAGCTCTCTCTCTCCTTCCTGGTGATATGTCCTGGGCTGCTTTCCCCCACACACTCTTCCACCATGATATGCTGCCTTACCTAGGACCCTGAGGAATGGAGTTGGCCACCTATGGATTGAGACCACTGAAACCATGAGCACCAAATAAACTTTTTCTCTTCTAAAATGGTTCCTTTCAGGTTTTTGGGTCACAGCAGTGAAAAAATTGACTAAAACCTTGACAAAAGATTCTTAGATACAACACCAAGAGCACAATACAAACAAACAACAAAACCAGAAATGAAACAACCAAATAAATGCAAAACAAAACCAGGAAGGAACCCCAGATTAACTGGACCACATCAAATTAAAAACTTCTGTGTTTCAAAGGACGCTATCAAGAAAGTGAAAAGATAATCCACAGAATGGGAGTAAATATTAGCCAAGCATATATTTAAAAAGCTACTCATTTCTAGGTTATATGAAGAAACTTCCAACTCAATAACAAAAAGACAAAGAATCCAATTTAAACATGAGCAAAGGATCTGAATAGAAATATCTCCAAGATAAACAAATAGCCAATAAGTACATTAAAAAGATACTTAGCTTCATTGGTCATTAGGGAAATGCGATTCAAATCTAAAATGAGATTCTACTTCATATCCACTATAATGGCCAGGATAAAAAAGTTAGCCACAAATGTTGGAAATGATGTGGAGACATATCTTGCTAGTAGGGAAATGACATGTTGAAACCACTTTGGAGAATAATCTGGCTATTCCTTAAAGAATTAAGCACAGAGTTACCATGGAACCCAGGAATTCAGTCTTAGGAATATATCCAAATGAAACATATATCCACACAGAACTTTACATGTGGATATTTACAGCAGCACTATTTGTAATAGTCAAATGGTGAGAACTACTCAAATGTCCATCAACTGATGAATGGATTAAAAAAAGTCCACACACTCATACAATGGCATACCAGTGTCCCCACAAAGGAGTGAGGAATGCACAGCAAGGATAAACCTTGAAAACATGCCAAGAGAAAGAAAGCGAGTCACAAAAGATCACATATTTCATTCATATAGAAATATTTAAAACAGATGAATCTACAGAAAGCAGATTAGCGGTTGCCTGGGGCTGGGGGTGGAGTCTGGATATGAGGAGGTGATAGTTGAAAGGCACAAAGTTTCAAAGAAAATGTTCACAATTGACTGTGGTAACAAATTGCCAATATCTGTGAGTTTAATAAAGTTATGCACTTTAAGAGGGTAAACTTTTTTTTTGGTGTGTGAATTCTTTACCAATAAAACTGTTAAAGGAAGAATAATCCAGGAAGTTTGAAGTTATTTAGCCTGGCGCGGTATGCCATGGGTTAGTGCAGAACATGTAGCTGGAGAGGGCCTTCCAGATGAAGGTTTTGTCCCATGAATGGTGGAGAACAAGGACAGATGTTGAACTCTAGAATGTTGGCATGGTCAGATTTCAGGAAGGGTGGCAGAAAGAGAAGGGTGACCTGCTGTTCCACAGTCAATTGTTTCCACAGATGCAAAATGGTTTGCCCCCAAACTATGCTACTCCCCGCCCCCCAAACTCTTAACTCAGCTCATGGTGGCACTGTATTACCCCTCACTTCACGATCTGAGCTTCTTCACTGATTCTGCTAAATATGAACTCCTACATGTGGCATTAATTAATCTATTAACATTTTTCTCAAGAAAAACTGCAATTATTCTTTAGTGTCTCAGCGTGATAGTTGGGTAGGATTATCCTGATTATCAACTGTTTTCTGTGCCTGCTGGCTTTCAATAATAAAGAAAATATTCCTCTCAGCTCCCATGTCATTTTTTTAAATGAATAGGATAAGTTTAAGCAGCTTGAGAAGTGGCAACCATCCCTTCATTAACCTTTTTTTAAAAATATAATCTTTTGGTGTCATTTTTGTTTATTAAATTAAAAAAAAAAATCTTCCCTGTTTTTGTCAAACTAGAAAAATATCACAAACACTCCATGCATTAGAAGACCAATGCAAATTGCAAAGCATTTACAAATTACTCAGGATTTTTGGGCCTGATGAGCAAGAAGTATCAGTAATTGTATAAACAGGCAAAACCCTGAGATTGACTCTTGTCCAGCTTCCTGCCTTAGGCTTGCTGCTTTGAAAGTGGCAGAACCCTGCATTATTTCCTTCCTGGAGTTTGTATAGCTGCATTCTTGGAGCAGAATTCTTGGAGCAACAGGGAGAGTTTTTAGAATAAAGTAGAATATCACAAACAGTCCATGCATTAGAAGACCAACCCAAATTGAATAAAAGAAGGGAATATAAATGGACTCAAATAACTTGCAAAAGAGTGTCAAAAAACTAACCAGACCATTGTTCAATCAGTAATTAGAAGTTGTTTAATCAGTAATTCCCCAAGAGCACAAAGATCAGCAAAGTCTTCATTTCTTCTCTGGAGTCCCCCATGCCTTCTGTAGCAGCCATCCTTGGTCATCTGGTGTCTGCTGGCATTTAAGCCATCACATTGGTTCCTCTGGTTTTCTACTCATTAAACCATCTCTTCCTCTCTATCCCCACTGTCAATCAAGTGTGTGAGCAACTGTTACAGTTTGGATCTTGAAAGCCTCCCAAGGGCCCAGGTGTACAAATTTGGTCCCAGGGTTGGAGAGCTGACCACCCTATCAACACTTTTACTTAGAAGCCTGCCAGAGCCCCCTTGTGGTTAATACTGTAGTTCTGGGTTGCCTGTATACCCAGGGTGGGGCCTGGTAGAGACTCATCACACCCTCCAATGTGGTCTAGAAGAAACACACATGCAAAGAAATAGGCCCAACAAAATGGCTGCTACAACAGGTAGGGTAGGTAGGAAGCCATGATAAAGACGGGCTAGAACCACCTTCCAGGAAGGCTATACAAAGAGGGTGACCTAAGGGGAGGCTTAGTTTGAAGAATACATATGCATTCGCTGGCTGGTCATGGGGCAAGCAATGATCTCATATCAGGTGCTCAGTGCTCAGGCTCTTTGGATTACCTCCTCCAGTGTCTCCCTTTCTCTATATACATAGGAAAATAAATCAACATCAGTCATACTTTTATGTGACTCTTAATTATTTTTCTTCCATGAATCAAGGGACTGTCAATAAATGAGCTCTTCCTTCCTCTGCATGCATAACTAAAATGGTACTCATCAGATTCTAAGCAGAATTATTGATGAATGATGCAGGGTTATCTAGGAGGAAGAGAGTAATAAAACAACATTACGTTGGTGGAGGTAGAGCATTTTACAGCTTTCAAAGCATTCTGACATCTATTAATTCTTTCAGTCCTTCAAAATTCCCAGAAGATATGTAATATTATCCTCATTGTACGTTGGGCGATCTGAAGTCTCAGAGAGGCAATATGACTTCTTGGTTTTACAGATGTGAGGAGAGATAGATGGACAGGTTTGGTTTCAAATTCCATTTTTTTTAATACCACTGGGTTCTGCAAATACAGAAACAGAGACCCAGAGTCTCAAGGGTTTGTGTACAAAGTAGAATTTGTAGCCAAACTAAGGACCCATGACTCCTGCTTGGAAGAGGAAGGAAGAGATGAATGCTGTCTACAAATATCACAAGCAAACATTTCCATACCTGTAAGAAATTTGAAGTCTTTTGTTTCTATTATACATGCAAGCATCACTTAGAGCAGTATTTATAAATGTGATCTATGGACCACTTACAAAAAGGCTGTCCTTCTCACTTGGGTATTTGAGAGCAGTGAGTTGCTGTAAAATGAAGGGTCTTTGCATATATGTAAGAGGGGTCACTATTGCCTCATGTGACATGCTACAAAGGAGTGTCCAGGTACTTGTGAGATGGTGCCCAGGACCCCTGAATATTGCAAACAACATGATATGCTGTTACTAACACCAACTTTAAGCAAAAGCAAGAACAAGAATACAAGTTATACTGTTAAGAGAAGGATTATTTCTTTCAGTGCTGGGGATCAAACCCAGGGCCTTGCATATGCGTTTATGACTTTAAAAATAAATACATTCCTTTTGAGAAGAAGGATTATTCAATAGGTTAATACCATGTTGTTTCTTTATGATGTAGGAGAAATCACCCTTTACTCCTTGCATGGCTATTTTCAAATACAGTTTTGAGTACGGATCTCATGAATGCAGAGAGTCAGGGTCCCAGATGGAGGTGATGGATGTGTGATCTAGGCCTACCCATCTCTCCATCTCCATTAGATCTCCTCCAGATGTCTCAGGTGGTCAGGTTCTGAGCTGGGTAAAGCAAATAGATCTTGCATCTGAGTAGGACGATGCTTTTAACCTGCGTTTACAGACAAGGCCTGGACAAGGTGAGGGGAAAGGGACATATTTGCCTGGGCACAAAACCTAAGGGAACATCAAAAACTCATAAACAAAATAAATGCTACCTAATTTTCTGTCTAAAAAATCAGAATAAGTGCAAAAATATAGAATCAGTGGTACTGCTTTTCCGCCTTTTGCCTCAGGCTTCGATATGGCTTGGCATGACACTGGGCACAGATCCTGTTATCTAAAATTTTGATACTTTATTCATCATGGACTTTTTGCATTAATTTTAATGAAAAACTACTATGTGGGAATATTATTCATCAGTTTTTGGCTGTCCCTGTATATTTTGTGCCTCGGGCTAGTGTCTCACTCATCTCTCACTCCATTCCCAAATCTGTCACAGATACCCCTTTGCACAAAAACAGCACCATCAGCAGATCAGGAGAAAGGCCAGTCTGTTCAGTTCTCCAGGGCCGGTCACACTCATCTCTTCTCTCTTTCTCTCTCATTATGTCTAGTTTGTTTGTACTTTCTGCACACGCTCATTTCAAGGTTAAGAAGTCAAAATGAGGAAAAAAAATGTTCATCTTATTTTCACTTGCAGGTGGTGTCTGATAGAAAATCTTCACTTACAGTTTCCTAAAATACCCCTAATTGGTAACTTACAGTTCGCAGGATGTTCTTGGTTTAAAACAAACCTGGGACCAAAACTGGAAATGGATTTGCAAGATACCTACAAGGATCCATAAAAAAGCCTCAGAATTATTCTCTATAAAACGTCTTCAGGCATAGAAAACACGAGGAGGCGGTGGTGATTTAATAGTCTTTCTAATTACCAAGTAGTTCTTGTGTCTTGCTGTTTGGGCATGGAGGATTGTCCATGGACAGGCAGTTAGTGAACACATGGCACATGCAATAATACCCAATTCATGTAGAACTCCTCTGCACAGTCAGACACAGCCAGGTAGGTGGAAACACACCAAAATGTCTTATCCTGGACGGGGAGGAGGCATTTGGGATAATTTTCTTTCTTTTTATAGTTTATGCATTTTAATTATTTTTATTTATTGTGAATGTACCATTTTCCCCAAATGATCTTCATATAATTTAAAGTGTTTTTTAATGGATGTGTAACTGATGTGATTCTGCAATCTGTGTATGGGGTGAAGGTGGGAGTTCATAACCCACTTGAATCAAAGTGTGGAATATGATATGTCAAGAAATAAAAAAAAAATAAAATAAAAATAAAGTGTTTTTTAATATTGAGGATGATAAATAATGCTTTCTATCTTCAATAATTACAAAATAACAGAAAGAAATCTGAGCAGTAATATCAGATGTGGGAGTTTAATATCAAATATAATCCAATCAGAAAGTGTTGGGGGCAGAGCTGAGAAACATTATATGAAATGTTAAAATCTCTGCTCCCAAATGATTCCTGTGAGTGGTCCTACTTGAAGAGGATCTCATGCCTTAGAGCTGCAGAGCCCCTACTTCTATATCTGAGTTATCTTGCTGTGCAGAAGGGGTCACTATGGTTAGAGATGTCACTCCAGGTTGAGCTTGTCATAAGGGCTGGCAGTAGCACAATGGATAATTTGTAAGAGTTTGATGGAGGTTTCTAAATCTCCAATTACGGAATGGAAAAGAGTTTGAAAGATTTCACCCGAGAGGGCCAGAGCTCCTCAGGAAGGAACATTCTATTACTAAGTAGTAGCCTGTGAGGGAAGGTTGAATTAGGAGTCTCCAAGAGTTGGACAGGTGAGGTTAGAAACAGCCACTGTAAAGAAGGTAGTGCTGTGTCAACAACGAGGATGGTGTCCTGATACCAGAGCTGGAGGATGGGGCTGGGCATGTACCAGAGTCTACACTTGACCAGGCTGATGAAATCTGAGAATATGTGCATGTGTTCGGGGTGGAGGGTACTGTCAGTATGGACCATACCTGAACAGAAATTGAGATGAGGCTAGAAGGGCAATGCAGGTGACCATTGCCAAGGAAGCATGAATAAACACAAAGAGAGGATCAAGAGTGGGGGATGACATTGCAATGTAAGTTCCAGTGAATGAAGATTTGATCAATATTGTTCACTATAGATGTATCTCAAATCCTCAGGGTATACTAAATACTCAGTAAATACTGATTAAATAAACAAAGAAAGGAACAACCAAAAAAAGAGATTACTGAAGTAGAGAGCAAGATGGGGTAAGGTATAAGGCTCAAACATAATTTGGAAGCCTTGACATTGAGACTTGATCAAGTTTTAGTAACAAATACAACATAGTATTGGCATAAAAACAGGTCAAACAGAGAAGTGGGATATCCAAAGACCCACACAATAGAGCCAACAGAAAAACAACTCAGTCTTTTAAACAATGGGTGCTATAACCACTAGATAAAGGAAAGGAAAAATTTTTACCTTTTTTTTTCACACCACACAGAGAAATTTGTTTGACATGAATCATAGATAGGAGGAAGGAAGATGGCAGAGTGGACTAGGCATTCTGTGGGGAGATTCCTGATCTCCCTACAACACAGGAAGGAAGAGGGAAGGCACAGATGACCTGAGAGATGGGTGGCAGAAAAAAATGCTCTGAGACCCAATATTACAAAGTCTGACACCCTGAAGTTGAGTTACTGGAGTAGAAAATATCGTCAGAGTTCCCTAACCCTGAACCTAGACCAGGATGGGTGATGGGGGAGGGGCAACAGAGAGAAAGAGGGAGAGGAAAAACACATAAGCTCACCTTTTTTTTTTTTAACAACAACTGGAAAGAAAATCACACAGGATTAAAATATGATAAGAGCAGGTGTGTCTTTGAAGCAAATCAAGCAGTTTTGTGAAACCCACCAAATTGTGAATACAAATCCATGCTGGGCTCCACAGCCCTTTTGTGGAGCTCACAGCCGACCAGCTGCTTTTTAATCAACATAGCATCCACCTCCAGATACCAACAAATTGAATCAGAGGGAGAACCCCTTCAGTGGGAGCTCTTAAGAATTAGTCTAGAAAGAACTTGTGGAAGGATCCCTACTAACCAAGAGTCACTGATATCCTCCCTGCTCACTGCAAACAAGGACAAAGGGGTGGAGCAGACCCACCCTGGGGAGTGTGAGCTTAACCTACCTCTGCACAGCCTCTGAGGGATTCTAGGCAGAGACAGAACAGAATCCCCACAAATCTGTGGCTAGCTCAGACCCAAGTGGGGAGGCAGTTTTAGTCCCAAGCAGAGGGAAGGGAAGCCCCGAAGATCATGGCTGTGGCTGACATGATGGAGGACATGTCATAGTGGGATGAGTCCTGAGAATCTCAGAGGGACTGTCCTGATCACAGCCACAGTGATGGGGCCCATTCTGTCAGCTGGAAGCTGCCTGGATCTCCAGAGTCTTAGAGAGATGGTCCCTACAACAGGGCATCAGCCAACTGAAGGGAGGTCTTTGTGAAGTCCCAAAAATATATAGGGAAGGTGCCCAAATCATGACCATAGCCAATGGGAAGTTGGTCAAGGTGAAAAAATTGCCCATGTCCAAGGCAGCAGCCGAGACTGAAAGCACCCAGCCTGATCCATGGATGAGTGTTTGGGCACTCTTTGGACATTGGCAGGGCACTGACACACAGGAAAGAGAAATGGTACCTGCCCTTCATAATCTGGAACTGTGAAAGCTAGAATCCCACTAGACCTTCTGAGACTCCTTACTTAGTAAGGAGGACAGTACCCTAGTGAGCTGTGTTGGCCAAGGGGAATGCTTCTGCATCATAGATCACCCATAGAGAATCCATAACTACAGAACCTGTGCTCATAGACAGTCAGCAGACTCTATGACACTTTGAAAAAGATCCTGTAGAGGGGAGCACATACATGGTGAACCAGAGAAATCACAGCAACAACTCAGAGCTCTGAATTCTGAATTCCTGCAAAAATATAAACAATCAACAGACACAACACAGTACCCTCTGAGTAGTCAGCCTCAGGCCTCTGAGCTGACAAAACAAGAACCCACGGGGGCAAGTTTATAGTAACTAGGGAAGTGGCTCCTGTGTCCCAGAACCTCTGGGGGGGATCCAAAGCCAATGAATGATGGACATCTTCTAAATTTTCCAAATCCTAATGAAATCCAAGCCAAAATTCAGTAAGAATTTTTTTTTTTCCATCTTGGCATGGTTTACTGTAAATAACTCTTATGTCAACTTTGATCATGTATCTTAGTCTTTATATTGATTTGACCGTTGTTACCATAATAGTCAACATTGTGGTCTCAATCCATTTGAATGTCTTTCTTCTAATGGTTTAAATAATTAACTAGATTCACTTCATACCTTGGTTTTCCTAGTATCACAGTAACACCAAAACCAGACAGAAACACATCAAGGAAACAAAATTTCAAGCCAATATTCTTGATGAAAATAGATGCAAAAATTCTTAATGAAATATTAGCAAAACACATTCAAAAACACATTAAAAGATAGCTCACCATGATCCAGTGGATTTCATCCCAAGGATATAAGGTTGGATCAATATATGGAAATTAATAAGGGGAATTCACCACACAAATAGACTTTAGTGCAAGAGTCACATGATTTTCTCAATAAATTGAGGAAAAAAAATTTGACAAGTGCAGCACCCACTCATGTTAAAAACACTAGAAAAACTAGGGATAGAAGAAACTTAAAGGCTATTTATAACAAACCCAAGGCCAACTTCCAACATAGACCTTGAAATTCTATCCAGAGCAATCAGGCGAGAGAAGGAAATTAAATGGATATGAATAACAAATGAAGAAGTCAAATTATCTCTGCTTGCTGATGACGTGATTGTGTATTTAAAAGACCCAAAAAAACTCCACCAGAATACTTCCAGAGCTTATAAATGAATTCATCAAAGTAGCAGGATACAATATCAACATACATAAATCACTTTCCTATACTCTAATAATGAATATGCTGAAAAAAAACATTAGAAAACTAGGCCATTCATAAAAACATACTTGGAAATTAATCTAATCAAGGAGGTGAAATACCTCTACAATGAAAACTATAGAACACTGAAGAAATAAATTAAAGAAGACCTTAGAAAATATTCTCAGATAGGCAGAATTAATATTGTTAAGATAGCCATACTACCAAAAGCATTATATAGATTCAAGGCAATTACCATCAAAATACCAAGGACATTCTTCACAGAACCAGAAAAGACAGTTCTAAAATTCATTTGGAAAAAAACAGAGACTCAGAATAGCCAAAGCAATCCTGAGCCACAGAATGATGCTGGAGGCATTACAATATTAGACCACAAATTATAGACTACAGAGCTATAGTAACAAAAATAGCATGGTACTGGCATCTGAACAGACACGTAGACCAGTGGAATACAGTAGAAGACACAGAGATGAACTCACACAGTTATCTGATAGTAGACAAAAGTGCCAAAAACATGCACTGGATAAAAGAGAATCTTTTAAACAAATGTTGCTGGAAAAACTAATATTCATATGTAGAACACTGAAACTTGACCCCTACTCTCACCTTACAGAAGAGTCAACTCAAAGTGTATTAAAGACCTAGGAATTGGACCAGAAACTGAGGCTGCTAGAAGAAAATGTAGGCTTAAAACTCCAACATATTGGCACAGGAATCCACTTCCTTAACAAGACTCCTAAAGCTTAAAACGTAGGATCATATCAAATTAAAAAGCTTCTGCACTGCAAAGAAAATAAAAGAAGGCCTACAGAATAGGAAAAGGTCTTTGCCACCTGTTATATATTAATATCCAAATTATATAAAGAACTAAAAATCCTTAAAAACAACATCATCATCAGCAACAAAACCCAGTTAATAAATGGGCAAAATAACTAAACAGACATTCTCAAAAGAAGAAATACTAATGGTCAACTAATATATGAAAAAATGTTCAAACTCTGTAGCAATTAAGGAAATGTAAATCAAAACTACATTGAGATTTCATCTCACTCATGTCAGAATGGCAATTATCAGGAATACAAGCAACAATAAGTGTTGACAAGATGTGTAACAAATGTACACTCATACTTTATTGGTGGGACTGCAAATTAGGGCAAGCATCCTGGAAAGCAATATGGAGATTCCTCAGAAAACTCAGAATGAAACCACTATATGACCCAGCTATCCAACTCCCTGGAACATATCCAAAAGATCTAATATCAGCATACTCTAGGGATGCAGCTACAAACATGTGTTATTTCCATGTGTATAGCAACACTATTCACAATAGACAAGCTGTGGAACCAGACTAGGCAGCCTTCAATAGATGAATGGATAAAGAAAATGTACTACATATATATAATGATTTCAGTTCTTGGCTAGACAAAACCATAAAGAAGAATGAAATTACGGCATTTGCTGGCAAATGAATGAACCTGGAAACTGTCATTCTACATGAAATAAGCCAGACCTAGGAAATAAAAGGACAAATATTTTCTCTGATATGTGCAAGCTAGATCATAATTGGTAAAGGAGTATAGTTAGATATGAGTAATACCTTCTAATGTTTTATAGCACAGTAGTTTAACTGTGGCTGGAAACAATCAATCATATGTTTCAAAATAGCAAGTGGAGAGCTCTTGATTTGAAATGTTCTCAAAACAAAGCAATTATAAATGTTTGAGGTGATGGATATGCCAAATATCCTGATCTGAACATTATACATTGTGTATAAATATTGAAATATTACACTGTACCATAAACAGGTACAATCATTATATGTTGACTAAAATAAAAGATTAAACAAAGCAAGAGGAACTATTTGGAAGCTAGGGCCAGGCAAAAAGTTCTTAGATTTGATACCAGAGGATAATCCATCAAAGGAAAATAAATTTATATGCTTATCCTATTAAAATTATAAACATGTGTTGTTTGAAAAGATATGTGAGGAGTGTGAAAACTAAATTAAGAACTCAGAGATAGTATTTACAGAATACATATACAAAATAGATTACACCTAGATTAAAAAAAAAACAAACACTCCCCAAGCTTGAAGGGTTACAAAAAGGCAGTCACACTAAAGAATGGGTTAAAGATTTTAGTGAACATTTCACCAAAGGGGATATAGGGATTCAGATAAGCATATGAAGAGATGTTCAACATCATTGGTGATCAGCAAATGCAAATTAAAATCACAAGGAGATATCACAAGTATCAGGATAGCTAAATCAAAAATTAATGAATACAAAAGAAACTAGATCATTCATGTATTACTAATAGAGATGTAAAATTGTTCAGTCGCTCAGGAAAAAATTTGGTCATTTAGTTTTTCAACTAAATATGTAATTGCCATATGGTCCTACAGTTGTTCTCATGGACATTTATTCCTGAGAAAGAAAATTATTATTCATACAAAAACTTGAACATTAGTGTTCTTAGCAGCTTTATTTGTCTAGCCAAGACCTAGAATCAACACAGAGGTTCCTCAACAGGAAAATGTTTTAAGACACGGTGGAACACACATATCATATAATAAAATCAATAAAAGGAGATAGATTGTTGATGCACACAGCAGTTTGGTAAACTCCAGTTTAGGTATTTAGGTAATCTAGGTACTAATCTATTTTGAGTATGTATTCTGTAAATACTATCTCTGAGTTCTTAATTTGTTTTCATACTCCTCACACATCTTCTCAAACAGTAAATGTTTATAATTTTAATAGGATAAGTATATAAATTTATGCCCAGTGAAAAGTGGGTAAAAATCTCATCCTGTAATGTATGAATATTGAAATATTACACTGTAACCATAAACAGGTACAAGTATTATATGTTGATTAAAATAATAGATTAAATAAAGCACGAGAAACTACTTGGAATCTAAGGCCAGGCAAAAAGTTCTTAGATTTATTTAATATTATATTATTCTATTTATATACTGTCAAAATGACAATGTTTTAAAAATAGTCAACAGATTGATGGTTGTCAGGGATTAGCTGTGAGAAAGCTACAGTTATAAAGAGGAAAAAACAGAACACTTGTGGCAAGAAAAGTACTCAGTAGTTGATTCTGGGTGTGGATGCTGAAACTCACCCATAATCTAATTGTATTGAACTACAGTACACCCATATACACATGCACACACAAAGATGAGTGCAAGTAAAATTTCAGAAAACTTAAGCTGGTCAATTGTATAGAACCCAGGTTTTGATATTATTCTATAATTTTATATGGCGCCACTATTGGGGTAAACTGGAAAAATTGTACCAGCTCTCTATTATTTTGCACACAGTATATAAATCTAAAATTATCTCAATAAAAATCAAATTTTAAAGTTCAATGGGACTCAACAGGTTCAGCTCTGGCATGTATCTTGGAAGTTACTACTCTCATTCTTGCAATAAGAAAAAAGCTGAAAATTTAAAATAAATGGCTTTTATTGTACTCATCAGATAATTGAGGTCACAAGGCAGCCTACCTTGAAATCAGGAGAAACTGGCCAAAACAAAGAATTCCTTATGAAGATCTGGTCACTTGAAGCAGAACCTGCAGAAGCCATAAGCTTGCAGAAATGACTGGATAGTAATTTTGATGAACACATGGTGAACAGCCACGAGAATTCCCTTGTGACTGTCCAGAATAAAGAAAAGTAATCCCTATGAAATACATCTGGAGCATTCTCCATGGTAATAACGTCCAAGATAATCGTTCTAAAATACACCCAGAGTATTCTCCAAATACACCCAGACATTCTCCATTTTCCATGGCTTGCCATGCAGAGAAAACTGCTTTACCATATCTTTATTCTAATTAGGGAAAGAACACTTCCCCAACCTTTGCTCTTTCTAGCTTTCTTGACTCATTTTATGTGGAAACTAAGAAGCACCTGTGGAAGTCACAACTCAGAGACACAGGCTCAGTAAGATTGTAGCATATTTCCTTCCACCATACCTTACCACCACCTTAATAGGACTCCAACATAATATCAGATAGTGATATTAGCTGATAGTGTGCAAGACTCAACTTCTCTCTAAGTAGGAGTTCTTAGTGAAGCCCTCAGGCAAAAGGTGACATGAAAATAAAGATACTATAGAAATTTGAAGCTTCTGGCACCTAGAGAAAATATTATGCAAATCCCACTTCTACTCAGATTAACATAAAATCTAATGTAGAAAGCTTATCTCAGTGCCTGTTACTTATATTTAGGTTTCAAATAAAATGACAGAAGCTGCTATAAGGCAACAACAACAAAAAGAGAGTCTAAAAAAGAAAAATAAACATCAAGACTAGACCCAGAGAGGACACAGATTTTGCAATTAGGTAGAAAATCTAGCATAACTATGATATTTAAAAAAAGACTGTAATGAAAGAAGTAAAAAAATGTGTAAGAACAAATGGGTAATGTAAGCAGAAAAATGGGAAATGTAAGAAAGAATCAAAAGAAAACATGGGAAATGAAACAAAATGGAAATGAAGGATGCCTTTGATGAGTAAACTGGACATGAGTAAACTGGACAAAACCAGAGGAAGAATCAGTGAGCCTGAAAATATGCTAATAGATTAGTTCCCAAACTTAAATACAATGTGAAAAGGAAATAAAACAATAGAATAGAATATTTCAGAATTGTGAAATAATTTTAAAATATACACAATGCCAGAAGGAGAAGAAGTGAATGAAACAGAAGAAAAATCTGAAGTAATGGTGTTCAGTATTTCCCCCAAATTAATGACATACATGAAACTAGAGCCCCAGGAAGCTCAGAAGCTGAAACAGTATGTACTAGTCAGCTTTCTGTCACTGTGACAAATAATGGGGAAACAAAAACAACTTACAAGGAGGAAACATTTATTTTGACTCCTGGTTTCAGAGGTTTCAGTTCATGGTCATTTGGTCACATTGTTTCTGGGCGTCTGTTGAGACAGAGCATTATGATGGAGAGGGTGCAGTGGAGTAAAGCAGCTTACCTCCTGGCAGCCAGGAAAACAGAGCGAGGGGAGAGAAGAAAGAGATGGAGTGTAGAAGGGACTGGAATAAAATATGTATTTCAAAGCCATGTCCCCAGTGACTTACTTCCTCCAACTGGGCCCCACCTGCTAAAGATTTCACCACCTCCTAATAGTTCATTCATTAATCTATAAATCCATCAATAGGTTAGCCCACTGATGACATCAGAGCCCTCCTGATCCAATCACTTCCCCAAAGCCCACCTCTAAATACTGCAATATCAATGCCTTCAGCATGAATTTTGGGGAACATATGAGAACCAAACCATTGCATGTGTATATATACACACAAAAAGGAAAGAAAATATGCAGAAAAATATCTACAAAGAAGGCAGAGATGAAAAACAAATTAAAAAGCCAAACCCCCAATCTAAAGAGTAATAAGGATTTTGGTGAACTTTTCATTAGAAACTGTGTAAGTCAGAGAGTGGAGTAAAACATCATTTAAATAAGGAAAGAAAGACACACACACACACACACAAAGAAAAACCAACCACATGTACCTACAAATTATACGCTTTCCCCTTAAGATTGATAAAAAGGTAAAGATACTCTCTCTCACCACTCCTGTTCAGCACAATACTGGTTGTCCTTGCTAGTGAAATTAAGCTACTGTGTTTATACAAGAAAAGGAAATAAAAAGTAAACACATTAGGGAGGAAAAAATAAAAGTGATTTTTTTTTCATAAATGACATGATTATCTATACATACCAAAAACTTCACAACAAAATTCCTAAGACTAATAACTGATTACAACAAGGTTGCAGGATTCAAGGTTAATATGCAAAAGTCAATTGCTTTCCCATATACCAGCAATAAACAATGGGATTTTAAAATAAAAAAATAGCATTTACAATAGCAGCCCAAATTGAAATGCTTAGTTTCAAATGTAACAAAACATGCACAGTGTCTGGATGTGAATAGCTATACCACTTTGATGCAAGAAATTCAAGATTTAAATAAACAGAGCTATTCCATGATCATGGATTGGAACACTAAGTATGTCTAAAAGGTCAGGATCTTCCTAACTTGATCTAGACTTAATAAAAGTCCAATCAATATCCCCATGAGTCAGTTTAAATGTCATTGAATAGATTCTAAAGACCAAATATCTGGAATAGTTAAACAATAAAGTTGGAAGACACACCATTTGACTTCTAGATATACTCCAAAGCTACATTAATCACAACAGTACAGTATTGGCAAAGGCACAGATCACGCACAGATCAATGAAACAAAATAATAAGCTCAGAAATAGAATGACACAAATATACTCAATCTTTGACAAGGTAGTAAAGACAATTCAATGAAGAAATGATAACATTTCAATAAATAGCTCTGGAAGTATTAGACATGTATATGCAAAAATTCTAGTCATAGACTTTAACCCCTGCCAATTAACTTACTGTAAAATGAAAACCTATAAAACTCCAAGAGACTACAGGAGAAAATAAAATAACCTTGGATGTTTTCATAAGATAAAATACCAGAAGCACAGTTAATGAAAGAAAAAATGAAAAGTTAAACCTTACTTAAAAATGGACTTTTCCACAGGTTCAGTAGTGCATGCCTGTAATCCCAGGGGCTAGGGAGGCTGAGGTAAGGATCACGAGTTCAAAGCCAGCCTCAGCAAAAAGCAAAACCCTAAGCAATTTAGTGAGACACTGTCTCTAAATAAAATATAAAAACAGGCTGGTGGTGTGGTCAGGTGCTTAACTGCCCCTGGGTTCTATCCCTGGTACAAAAACAAAAATAAACAAACAAAAAAGGACTTTTCTTTGGGGAAAAGCTTTGAGAAAGAGAGGATATCAATATAAAGAACTCAAAATACTTAGCACCAAAGGGGAGGAAAAAACCCCAATAATCCAATCAATGCAATCAATGAACAAATGAACAAACAATGAACAGTATTACTCAGCTATAAGATGTTGAGAGCCACAGCCAAAGGGACCCCAGCAAACTTCCAGCTGCCAACTGGAAATAATAAAAATAATAAAATAATAAAACAATGTCAAAATTGTGTGACCTTTTTACCACAAGTTAATCTTGGAGTCAATCCTAGAGGACTGATACCTAACCATATTTAGCAGATGGATGTCACACACTTGCCAGAATTTGGAAAATTAAAATATTTGCATGTTACAGTTGATACTTCTTCCAGATTTTTGATGGGCTCCCTTCATGCTGGAGAAAAAACTAAAGATATTATAGCTCATTGCTTACAAAATTTTGCCACTGTGGGTGTTCCAAAACAGTTAAAAACAGATAATGGTCCTGGTTATACTTCTACCTCTTTTAAACAATTTTGTTTATCATTTGGCATTACTCATATAACAGGAATCCCATACAATCCACAGGGACAAGGCATAGTTGAAAGAGCTCATCAAACTATTAAAATGTACTTATTAAAGCAAAAAGAGGGAATTGGGAAAGGGTATATATTCCCCAAAGATAAACTTAAAATAACCCTTTTTACTCTAAACTTTTAAAATTTGGATTCATCAGGGCTTAGTGCTGCGGAAAGGCATATGTGTCCAAAAAAAATGTACATAAGCCCCGGGTACTTTGGAAGGATATTCTACAGGACAATGGAAAGGTCCTGACCCAGTAATTGTCTGGAGTCGGGATCTGTTTGTGTGTTTCCACAGGGAGAACAGCAGCCGATTTGGATTCCAGAGAGATTAACTAAAGCGATTTCTACAGACCAAAAAGAAGATGATCTGGCTCAAATCCATAACAGCTGATATCCAGAACTCCAGTTTGGCTACCCTTACATCTGCTTTTTTCAATATCTATTTTATTATTGCCTTTTCTCACATCATGAAGTTCTATTTTGTTTTTTGGGCTCATATAGACCTAGGTTAATGTTTTGCTGATCAGTTCTATTTTTTGACTATAGAGTTTTTAAACATTGCAATGGAGATTTCACCTGTAAAAAGTTATAAGGCCTTTACTATTATGTTATGTGTTGTATGTATTATATTATGTGTACACACTTGTGTTTTGTGTTGTATGTTTGTATGTACGTATGTCCATATATCATATATGATGAGCACTCATGAAAAAATGGATCCAAATATTTTTTTTCTTATTCATGTGATATAAATGGTTTAATTTAAATTGGGTAAACAGCTGTTGAGGATTGTTTTAATACGTGAACAAAAAAGGAGGTTAACAGATCTGTTTGTTTACTTTCACCTTTCCTTTTCATTATATTTAATAATTCTGTTCAGGATAATGTAAATTGTTCAGAAAATTGTTTTCTTTTAGTGCCTGCTGGAATGTTACATAATTTTTTCTTTAGCCATTATTGCCAGAATTCCTATCTTCATCCCAGTGCTGGTGAAGACAAAGATAAAACCAATCTACAGCTTCTGCAATAGCTATCACTGAACTGCTTGCAGAACTTGCGTGGACTATGTATCACTTGTATGCATTGTGAACTATCTGTTGGTGCAGCGACTTGTGGTAGTGCTGGGGTATTTTTGCTGATGGTGTCATCGGTGGTACAATTTTTCCAAAAGGAGCCGTCAATTGGCTTGGTGTATCCTCCTCCCTTCTGCTTGTGATGGTCGTTCGGCTAAAATTTGGGGGCCAACAGAGGTGAGGCAAAGAACCTCACTCCCCCACTGGTACACAGGTGTGGCTGTATGTTGGACCGGTAGTCAATGATGGGTAAGATCCAATTGCAATGGTACCAACCTAAGACAGGAGGCTGACACCTTGAGGTCAGCTCATCCGATGACGGGTAAGGACCATATGTAGTATTGGGCAACCTAAGGCAGGCAGGGTCCCTAAGCCACATGCTTGTTGTTTAAACAGAGAGGGGGAGATGTTGAGAGCCACAGCCGAAGTGGCCCCAGAAAATTTCCAGCTGATTGGCTCACAGAGGCCCCAGCAAAATTCCAGCTGCCAGCTGATTGGCTCCTCTGTGTTGATGCTCATTGGGCTGTTTCCCCGCCCTTTCATACCACAGAGCTGCTCATTGGGGGACTCTTTTGGCTCTGCCCATGCGACCCAGCCAATCGGCCTCAAGAGCAGGAGGAGTGGGGGGTTGAGAGACTTGTGGGAAGCCGGTGGTGGCAGTTGGGCTCTGAGGGAATTCCTGAAGAGCTCCTGTGGTGCGAAGTCGTGTGTGTTCTAAAAATGAAGTTCGTTTCTGCTTGACAAGTGTGGCTTGTGAATTGTGCCCAGCCAGACTGTGGCAATAGGGCAAAAAAAACTATACAGATAATTCTCAGAAGAAGAAATACTAATATTTGACAAATATATAAAAAATGTTCAACATCTCTAGCAATTAGAGAAATGGAAATTAAAACTACACTGATATTTCATCTCACTCCAGTTAGAAATGGCAATTATCAAGAATACAAGTAACAATGTGGGGATGGATGCAGGGAAAAGGTACACTCATACATCGCTGGTGGGACTGAAAATTGGTGCAATTACTCTGGAAAGCAGTATGGAGATTACTCAAAAAACTAGGAATGGGACCACCCTTGGACCTGGTTTTCTCACTCCTCAGTATATATCCAAAGGACTTAAAATCAGCATACTACAGTGATGCAGCCACATCAATGTTATAGCAACTCAATTCACAACAGCTAAACTATGGAGCCAACTTAGGTGCCCTTCAACAGATGAATGGATAAAGGAAATGTGGTATATACACACAATGGAATATTACTCAGCCATAAGGAAGAATGAAATTATGGCATTTGCAGGTAAATGGATGGATCTTGAGACTATTATGCTAAATGAAATAAGCCATTACCCCAAACCAAAGGCTGAATGTTTTTGCTGATATGTGGATGCTAACATGCAATATGGGGGGAGAGGGGAAGAATAAATATTCAGTAATTAGACAAAGGGGAATAAAGGGAAGGGAGGGGGGATAGAGAAAGGAAAGGCAGTAGAATGAATTGACATAATTTTGCTATGAACATATATGAATACACCACCAGTGAATCCCACCATTGTGTACATTCATAAGAATGGAGTCCTATTTAGAATGAGATATATTCCATTCTTGTATAATTATATCAAAATGAATTCTATTGTCATGTACAACTAAAAAGAATAAATAAAAAATAGATAGGGTATCAAGAAATTAGTAATGATGGTCAATTTTAGGGAGAGAAACAAGGTAACTGTGACTTGGGTAGGAGGTCATCTTCATTTCCCTGAATTCCCCATTAAACATTTGTTAAAGCTTTTGCAATATACATCCATTAATATTTGTAATTAAAAACAGAAAGCAGAGATTCCTGTACAGGGTAGAAATGTAGGATGGTATTGCTAGCATGCAAAAAAAAAAAAAGAAAGAAAAAGTTCTTAACATTTGTGCTTGTCTTAAATTCAATATAAATTAGCAAAATACTGCAATTACTAAAGATGAGTAAAATATCACTATTAATGAAATTGCAGTTTTCCTGCATGTCAGATCAAGGGAGGAAAGCTCATGGCTTTACTTTGTTAGGAAAATGATGTTCAGTTCCAGGATTTTGTATACTGAGAAAAAGAACAATGGAATATTTTTAAGCTTGATAACTGGTGGAGTGATGGAAATGCATTCTCTCACTTAAACTTCCAACAGCTGTAGTGGTGGGTCTAATTATTATTTTGATTTTTGAAAATGTAGAAATTGTATCATTGAAGATCTGAACAACTTGCCTACAGTTGCAACAGTAGCAGCAGATCTCAGCCCACATTTTCCTACGCCAAAGCCTGAGGGTCTCTGACTGCCAGTCCATACATTCTCCAGTGTGATGTTAACAAATGCAAGATTAATGAGTCAGAAGTAGTGAGGACTTGGAAATCAGAGGAGCTGGTGAGGGCACAAGGGGTCCTTTTGAGTATTTCAAAGGTCATCTGATGTCAGTTCTTAGCTACCTGTGCTCTGTTACATAGAGGGGACAGAAATTACACAAAGATGAAGAAGTTGTGGAGAACAAACGAAACCCAATGCTTGACAAACACAGAACTTCAAATATTGCATTATACGAAACTTGTTCTTTTTAATTTTTTTTTAGTTTAGATGGACACAATAACTTTATTTTATTTATTTATTTTTATGTGGTGCTGAGTATTGAACCCAGAGCCTCCCATGTGCTAGAAAAGTGCTCTACCTCTGAGCTATAACCTCAGCCATAAAGCTTGTCTTTATTTCCCTCTTGTAAGTGGGACTCACTGCTCCTTTATGTATTCCTCTTCTATTAATATATTTTACATATGATTGGTAATGTCTCTTCCATGAATACATGACAAAATTCACCTTTGAATCTACAATCTACATAGGCCTGAAATTCTTTTTGGGGAAAGATTTTTACTATAGTCCTTAGAGAGTATCCTTGGTAGTTTTCAGTATACCAGACATATCCTTTTTTTATCTCCATGTGGAGTAGCAGTCAGATGTTCCTTTTGTAATCAGCAAATAATCATTTCAACCAGCATAATAACTCCATTTCTTGCCTGTTTATTCAGATTCAAGAAGAGTCCAAAGTGTCCAGATGGCAGTCTTAACTTTTAATTCAATGGAATAGTTGTTAGGTCTTCATATTTAGTTGCTGCTTCTTTTAACACTGGGTGCAAATTTAATGATGAAACTGATGCAATAGATTAATGTGCTATCTAGTAGAAGGAAGAGGCATTCAAAGTCCCTGAAACTAGCCAGGCTTGGTGGCACATGCCTGTAATCTTGGGAGGCTGAGGCAGAAGGATCACAAGTTCAAAGCCAGCCCCAGCAAGTGAGGTGCTAAGCAACTCAGCAATACCCTGTTTCTAAATAAAATACAAATTAGGGTTGTGGATGTGGTTCTATGGTTGAGTGCCCCTGAGTTCAATCCCTAATACCTGTCCCCGCCCCCAAATTAAAGTCTCTGAAACTAAAGTATGACATATGGCTAGAGAACTGATATACCCCTAGGGTAGGACAGTGGAGATAAGTTTCAGAACTTTCTCCAGTTGGAAATAAATTGCTTCTGGTGGTCTTTGTTAATAAATACAGGGGAAAAGGCATTTTTTAGATCAATAACTCCAAAGGATGTGAACATTTGCACAAGCAACGAAACAACATGCAATCGCGGTTGGGAAGATTACTTGGTTAAGCTGCGGTCATTCTCTGTCATTGCCCAGGATACATTTGTTTTCCACCCAGGACAAATGGAGAGGAAGTGGGACTCACCACCCTTGCATCCTTCAAATGTTGATATTGGCCCTAATCTCTGAAATCTTTCCTGGAATACAGTGTTGCTTTTTACGATTTTCCTAGGTAGGTAGTTCAAATTGCTCCCACTTGGCTCTTAACCATAATAGCCCCTACTCCATAGGCCATAATGGCCAAGTTGGGATTCTTCACGTTGTTGAGAATGTCTAGTGCAATCATGTAGTCCAGAATGGGGTCAGTAACCCCTGGCTGGGTTGGAAGACTTACTGGGTCCACTGCGAGATGAATCTGAGTTAAAACTTCATTGATCACCTGACTTCCATGAATTCCTGCTCTGACTTGTGGACCACAAGGATGTTTTGGGTCTCCTGGAATTAATGTCAGCTCAGAGTCTGTGTCCAGTACGTTTTCCCCAAAGAATGGTTGTTTCCTTTCCTCCAGTGCAGTCACCTTGCTAATAAGGCTGGAAGCTCCTTGGAAAAGACTAGAAGAAAGAGAAATGGTCTAAATTTCTGGCAGTGTAGCAGAGTCCCTCTTCAAGGAGATACAGCCTGTCACTCACTATAGGGATGCTAGTTATGTAAACTGATATAAATTTGGGAATTGATTGAGGTGTTATGACTCTATGTAGAACTCGTCTGCTTTTGCTTATCAAGTTAGAAATTAGTAGACTGCCCATATTTGAAGAATACCATGAATACATTTAGCCAATGATATAGGTCTGCTGTGAGTCAGATAATTCTATGACTGCTCTGACATTACTGTCTATCTGCGTAACCATGTCCATCTTGTCTTTGATGATTAAGTGACACCCTGTGTCCACTATAAACCTATTATCTGACTGTTCCCATTGTATTTAGGCTTCCCAATTTAGTGGCAGTGTTCCATTGCATTATAATACAACTACTCACAGAAGAGAGCCCAGGTGTGATTTTCAGCAATCTCAACTCTGCAGGTACAGAAAATAAGGGTCTTTTATAGGGAAGACATAGAAACCTTCATTAGACAGTGCTGAAGCTGGGAATTAGAATCCTTGAGCTCATTTTTTTTTCCTTCTTTGTCCAGAAAATTAAGAGCAATCAGTCAATCTCATTATATACTTGTCAGTTTGACAGACGTGTACTAAGGTATCAAACACATGGTCACCCAGAATTTGTCTTAAGTACTTGATTCGGAGTATCCAATGGTGATATTTTTGTGCATCTCTATTATCACATCACACTATAAACTAACAGCACTCTCATTATTATTAGAAATAAAGTCACGAGTGCCCTGAAATCTAATCAAATTAGAGAACTCTAGAAACTCAGAACTAATTCAGAAAACTCCTTCTTAAGATTTTGCTCTTCTAAAGCCCCCTTTTGGCACTAACGTCTCATCAGGATTTTCCAGAAATATATTCAATCAATCAGTTAATCTATCATCATCTATTTACCACATATACTTTAAAGAGTTGGCTGATAAAGTCGTGGGAGCTGGCAAGAATGAGATCTGTGCTGCTTCAGTATAAAGATTTAGGGAAAGGTTGATGCTTCAGTCTTCAGCTTTAATTCTACAGGGCAGTGAAATAGAATTCAGACAGGATTTCTATGTTGCAACCATGAACAAAGTTTCTTCTTTTTCAGCAAACCTCATTCTTGTCACGTATGGCCTGCAATTAATCAAATGAGATCTACCCAGGTTATGAAGGGTAATCTGCTTTATTCAGCTTTACTCAAAGTCTTCTTATTTCAATAGTAATCATATATGAGAGGATGGTTAATGGGTGCAAGGGCACAGTTTTATAGGTGGGAACAACTTCTATTCTGTAGCACAGTAGGTAAAATATAGTTGATAGCAATGTATTCAAAAAAATTTCATAGAGGGCTGTAGATATAGCTCAGTGGTAGAGACCGTGTTGTGCATGTATAAGGCTCTGGGTTTGAAAACACACACACACACACACACCCCACTAATAAAGAGAATTTTGAATACTTCCAACACAAAGAAATGTTAAATGCTTGAGGTGATGGGTGTGCCAATCACTCTTAACTGATCATTACACATTGTAAACATGTACATTGATTACACATGTATGATTATTATGTCAATTAAAATTTTGGAACATTAAAAAATAGAAAAATTATGTTTGTGTGTGTGTGTGTGTGTGTGTGTGTGTGTATCAGCTTCATGGCAACATCTAGACTGGAATTCAATCAAACAACTGAACACTATAGCCTAGGCAAGTTGACACACAGAATTAATCATCACAGACATGAAACTATATCATTTTTTTCTTTCTACTTCCAGAAAATTGAAAAGTGTCTGGAAAACAGGAGGTATGAAAGAGATATTTATTAAGTCATAAATAGTCTGTTGCCTGCTGATTTCAAGATAATTTTCCAAGGCAACGAGTTGTTTCTATTTCTAGAAATGGAAAGAAATAGTATAAAATGAGAAGTTGAGCCCATTATGCAGAGAAAGTTTGTCACTTAAGGCCTTAAGTGATTGTTGAAAACTCTAAACCGTGCAGAATTCTATCATTTGTGGGAAATAATTTTTAAACTTCACGTCATATGTGTCAAAACTTAAATATCTTCATTAAGAAAGATTATGAAGGAAGATGAGCTATGAAGCAAATTTGGAAGCCAAAGTTAATGACAGGATGCCCTTGCACCCCTCACAAGCCGAACTTCTTTTCTTAAGTAGTCCTACGTTTCCCATGGGAACATTTGCATGTGGTATATGTCTTTTTCTCTCCCTGTACTTTATTTGAAAATCTATCCAGAAGGCTGATGAAATAGCAATGAGGAAGGAGCTGCGGGATTTGGTGATTCTTTTCTATAAAGCCGGAGGCCATTCGTATCCCCAGGAGCCCACACAGGAATTATCATCCACGGCTGTTCCTTTATTTCTGGGCAGCTCTGTCTTCAGAAACCAGAGGCAGGGTTTGGTGAAATCTTATAGAAATATAAGAGTGTAAGGAATGCAGAGGTTCTCTTTCCTACCTGAAAATACTGCAGCTTCCCTAAAAAACTAAAAACTGAATCCTGGAGAAGAAGCATGACAGTTTTTACAGATTTCGTGAAAACTCTCATAATCTTGGACTCTTTGGCATATGAGGCTTCCCTATAAATGCTGAAAGATAATGTTGAGGCAAATGGTAGCTAGATAAGAAGAAGATGGAGAAAACTGAGAACCAAAGAGAAGCCTCTCTTGTCTAGTCTAAGGGGAAGGGGAATTCTCTCATCTGGGTGTTTTGGGGAGCAGTGCATTGATTACACCTGGAAGGTCAACTGGTGAGATTTAGGAACTCCTTAGGAGGAAGAGGGAGAGGACATGGTGACAGATAGGAATTATAGTCTTTGGAATCATATCTTCCAAATAGAAATGGCATCTAATTTTGAGCTAAAATTGCTCCTTTCCCATCTAACTTGTTGACTGGGAGGTTGAGAATCCATGTCCCTGCATTCTAACTTGAGTTTGGGCAGGAAATCACTGTGAAGCCTGAGAAAGCAGGAAGAACCTGGGAAATGGGTTCTGGCTCTCAGATCCCAGGGAAATGGAGGAGCTTCTATCCCTTAGTTTCTTCAGTCCTAAAGTGAACATGTGAGACCAGTTGAGCTGCAAGTTCCTATGAAGTCCATCTCTTCTCTGTCTAGGACTTGAAATGTGAGAGTGAGGTAGGACCAAGAAGGAGCCAGACATTGAGATGCTTTTCATTATCTATCTCGTAGAACCTACTCTCCACCCTTCTCTACCCTCCTTCACTGGAGTGGACAGACCCTAGTATATCACCACTAAGATCCACTTTCTGGTGTCCATGCTTATATGTATTTCTTCTCTTTGATGGCATTTGCCCTATTATTTGCTTCCATGTCAGAGAATATAGCAAACATGATGAGAACTCCCCTGATATAAGACTTCTTCTTATACCTGTAGGTCAGAGCTAGAGACTCCCCTTGTTGGCTTTGAGGAAGTGAGATACCACTTGGTGGGAGAGGCTATGAGAGGCCATGTGGTAGGAATCTCTAAAAGCTGAGAGGGGACGTTGACCGATATTCAGGAAGTAAACGGAGATCTCTGCTTGACAACTGCAGGTTAGAAACTCAGCCAACAAACAATCAGGGAAGTGACTATTTCCCCAGTTGAGTCTAGACTTAGATTGCAGACTGATAAGATGCTAAAGAAGAGGACCCAGCTATCCTATGCCTGGGCTTGTGACCCATAGTAATCGTGACAAAAAAACATGTTTTGCAACAGAACAAATATTGTTTTCAGTTTCTAACATTGTGTTAATTTATTGTGCATCAATCATTTTCATACATTCACCTTTCTCTGTGTCTCGCTTGGAATTGGCTCCCTTACTTCTGGCTTCCAGCTAGGTGCAGCAATGGTATGCATGGAGATGGAAGGATGAGTGAGGTTGGGGAATTCATTGTCCTGATTCCCTACTCTCTGTGTAAGCATTCCTCTCCATAGGCTACTTTCTCTGGATCCAGGAAACCGTTCCTCTGTCTTGTTCTGTCAGGCTCACCTGCTATTCTACTGCTCACAGGGCATCTTGCACTCCTTGCATTTTCCCTATATCCTGATTATACCTTTTTAAAATAGCCCCTTCAGGTAGCAGGGAGGTAGATACAGTCAAATCATGATGTATGCATGGATGGAAGGCTCAGTGAAAATGATTAATTTTTATAATTAATATGATTAAATAATTATGATAAAGATTTTTCTTTTTACAAAATGGTTTCTTTACAAACCTTTCTCCCAAATAACCCAGACAGATAAGCTACCTACATTCCTGATGTCCCCTGAATGATGCAGAAAAACTCCAAGGAGATATAGTGCATGAGGTTCCTTCCTGCTGCCAACAGATGAAACAAGAAAAACAATAAAATCAAAACTTCGGTGGCAGATAAATTTTGTCCTACAGAATGGTAGGCAATTATTAAACCAATTTTTATGTACAATCTTGAAAGAATTGACTTGGGATTTAAAAAGTAGAGGCCTATATCATCCACTAATAGAGGACAAATGTGGCAATTCCTGCAAGGGAATCAATGACATGCAATCTTATTCATTAAGGCCCCATTTATAATTATATAGTGAAAACAGATCAGAGAAGGGAAGAAAATGACCCTAATGGATTTTATGTTTGTTGAATTTGTGATGAAATGAGCACATTTCATGCTTGCCACTGGGATGGAATGTCTCACTTTGTATGATCTTTGTCACTGCTGACACCTATCACGCAAACAAACACACTGACACTGCAGCACCTATTTAGTGCTTACCACGGTCATTTGGAGAGGGGAGGTGGCTGAGGCTCAGAGAGGTGAGGTAATTTGTCCAAGTTCACAAAGTGAGCTGTTGGCAGAGTCTCCATTTGCACCCACCTGTCTGACTCCCACTTGATGTTCAGTACCCTGAACCAATTCCCATCATTACACACTTCACCCAGAGAAATTGAGGGCTTAGATCAGAACCAGATTGCAAAATTGAAGCCTATTATTTATTCATAAAAGCAATGATTTCGATCTCAGTAGAAGCTACTTGAAACACATAATGTGCCTTTGATATTGACACATAAATAGGACCTTATTTCGTGAACACATCCATTATTCTTCCCTGTTGCCTGTGATAAGCTGTGATGTGTCCTCTGACATGTACCGTAAAAAATGCATTGAGCACATTTTATGTCTTTTATCGTGATGTTTACTGATTAAAAGAGGCAATGTTGCCTATTAAATTTCATATTAATTAGAAACCCAATAGTCCATTATTAAAAGATTAATTTTTACTGTCCTTGTCAATGCCCGAGGGGTGCTTTGTTGTTGCCATTGTTGCTTTTATTCTCCTCCCTATTGTTTACTTATAGATACCTTATGAAACAAAACTCTGGACTTGGGTCCATGGAGGCTATAGACATAGCCCGCAGTGACCTTTCACCACAAGCACTCTGAGATGTTAGGACATGTTCCTATCTGTGGTGGGAAACTGTCCATCTTATAGACGTCTAGAATCTGAGAATAATGTAGAAGGATTGCATGAACTGTCTGGTCTCCATTCCCTGCTATAGCCTCAGTGATGGAGGCCCAATGACATTAGTGTCATTTTTGGCCTGAGTTTACCAATTCTCTGACACGAGCTTTTGCCCTAACAAATGCAAGTGGAGCCCCAACGTATGTGGGGCTAAATTTTTTGGAAAGTGAGAACTGGGCCCAGGAATTAAGGGATTGTGCAATTTCCTTTAACACTGGGGACAAGGATCACAAGTATGAAATTGATGGGACTGTCTGAGGGATTTGCAATATGGCTTGAGTTACAGGGTAGGTTAGTCTAGATTAATCAACTACAGATCAATCCATTGAATGGGAAACCAATCCTATTTACTGACTCTATAAAGCTTTTTCATTTAGCCATTTTTGAAGTTAACAGGAACTCACTGAAGAGGTTGGTAAAATAATAGGGTATGAGTACTAGGGACCCAGAGTGTGTGGAGCATGGGCAATCTTTCCATTCTCTTGCCCTGAGTTTCCCCTGTCTCTCAATCTCTTCTCAGTTTTCTCTCTTTTTTTTTTTGTTCTTTAGTCTGTAATCTTCCTGTCAGGCCTTCAAAATCTTTCCCAGCCTATCTCTGTAATTTTAGTTTTGTGAACCAATGAAACCCATTACTGCTCAATCCAGTATAAATCATGTCTTTACTTCTGGAATCTCAAAGCACCCTAATGAATGTTTTAACATGTTAATTAATTATATATTATATCAATTTTTACAATTGATATAGACAAAATCTTATCTGATAATGTAACTATAGACAGCCCCCACAGTCAGCCTCTAAATCCATGAATTTAACCAAACACATAAAGTATTTGGAAAAATAACTTAAATTGTATGAAACATGTGCAGACTTTCCCCCTTCTCATTATTCCTTAAAAAATACAGTGCAACAACTGTTTAGACTGTGATAGGTATTATAAATAATCTAGAAGTAATTTAGAGTATATGCAAGGATGAGTTATATATAAGGGACTTGAGCATCAACAGATTTTGGTAGCCAGGTACAAGGTCCTGGAACCAATCCCCCAGAGATGTTGGAGGACAATACTCCAATTTACCCATTTGCTTATCACTCATATTAGCAAGAGCATAGATCAAATAGCCCTTTCCCCAGTATTCAAAATGCAACGAGAAGGCCCTATATAAATTATCCAAAACACTGGCATAGAGATTATCACAGAAACAGGATTAAGTCTTTTTTGAAAGGAAGTCTATGAAACATTATCAAGATACCTACCTTGATATATTCTATACTCTTGGAGGAAGCCATACCAACATCCCCTGTGGACCTTTCCTAGGAATGTCCCATTTTCTACAGAAGAAAGTCCAAGTGTTTAACTTGCATTCATAGCTATTCTTGCCAAGTCCCTTTAAGCAAAGGCTTTTCTCACCATCATCCGTTCCTTTTGTGTTTTCCACAGGTGGTTTTATTGTGCTCAAGTTAATTTATTATCTAGAGTAACTGTGTGTGCCTTTCAGGCAGAACAATACATGTTCCTCTGCCTTCTGTATTCCACTGTTTCCATGTCTAATGCCTGATTATAAAAAAAAAAAATATGGCTTTGTTGAAAGAGTCATAGTGAGTAATTTAGTCAAATGCAAGATTAATGATCATAGATACTTGAAAAATATTAGTTTTCTTTTCATATTTTCTGTTCATTTCAGATTTTATTTTGTTTTAATCTTTTAAAGAATTTTAGAAAATATTTAGATTTACAGAACATTTGAAAAGTTAGTACAGAGGGATTCTGTATATACCACACCCACTTTCTCCTACTTTTAACATTTTACATTCATGTAGAACATTTGTCACAATTAATGAACCAATATCAATACAGAACTATAAGCTAATCCCCATATTTTGCCAGAAAGAGAAATTGAAAAGGGAAAAATATGGCTTACTGTTAAAAACTGAGTCACTATGGGATATTGGAGTTTTTCCTGAAGACAGTGAGGAACCACTGAAGTATTTGGAGCAGAAGGTGATGTCTTCATATTGATTAAAACAGAGTTTAAAAGAAAAAACAAACCTATATTAAAGAGAGATTTGGTCAAGGTGCATATTTATTTTTCTCTATCTTCAATGCCCAGCTCTGAGAATGTACTCTGTAAATATTTATCATATACATTTTTGGTTTACAGAATTGAAGTGAAAATGTCTTTTTCCCACATATTCAAAGGTGACTCCGAAGTGGACGTTTAGCACACGCAGAGTTCCTTATACAAAGTCGCAACTTCTTTTATTCTGATGACTCTATGAACACTGTGGAGAAAAACATCTTTCTCTCCTCGGCAGTTGGAGACCCAAATCAAATCAATCCTAGAAAGACTAACACCATTATTTTGGCCATTATTTTCCCTGGTAGTTTGATAAATGGTTTCAGGAGTTGATAATTACAAAATCATAGCAGTTGCTGACTAAGGCTGGCCAATACAATAAATTAGACTAACTGCCAGCAGGTTGGTTATGGAATAATCAATTATACCTCCATAATCAGTTCAGGGTGGGAGTCTTACTCAAGGGTAGGGATCACCTCACTGTTGGAGGACTGCATAGTAAGCACTTGGGAACCGGTCTACTTCTGGGCAGCAGTTGTGATTGTGAGACTTAATGCATGTGGTTGGATCAATGGCTACGGGTCAGGTGAACACCACCTAAATTACATGCTCCTGGGGTTTTCATCATTCTGTCTCACTGCCTGTAGATTGGAATTTTGGATACCAAGACATTTTTTCACTGAGCTCTTCTGTCCCAGCTGGACTCATACATCTCCCTGAATATCAACCCTCTTTATTTTCTCCAGTCTTCACAAACCTCATGTTCAGTTATGCTCCTTTGCTCAAGTTTTCACTTTTTTTCTGATTGCCCAAACAATTGTACTTATCATTATAAACAAACCAGAACACAATAAAAATCTCAGCTCTCGGGTTTAAACAAATGCTTTAAAATGTAAGTCCACCTCCCCTCCAAAATTGCTGCCACATTACCCTTATTCTTGTGACTTTTAGTACTTATGTTTTGTACCATGCGATTTAACATTCCATTGAGATGTAGCCCTTTTACATCCTGAAGTGTATATGTTGTGTGTTTATCTCTTACCTGTCCATTTAGACTATAATTTTCAGATGCATCAGTAAGTCATAGCATAGGACCAGGTGCCTAACATAGACAAAGCATGTCCAAGTGCTGAGTTCCAGGACCTGTGGCTAGTGAAAATGCTCCTTCTCCCCTCCCATGACTATTTCAGTTATTTAAATCTACAGATCAATTTTCTAGCTATGTACTAAATAGATAATTAATTACATGATTATTATGTAATAATTATATAATTATTACATATTGATTCAAAGACAGATTCTAAAATCAACATTTGGAATGGATTCCAGAATTCTTTCCTTCTAATTCAGAATTCCAAAATTTCCAAGATGGAAGCACCTATACTGGGCTTGCTCTATGGCCCACTAAGAATTTCATTTCACACATTGTGGCAGATTTTACTTTCCAAAAATGACAGCATCACTTTTTCTGGACCCTCCTGCTCTCCCAGAACCTAGTCACTTCTCCATGAAAACTTTGCCTGCTTTCCCTCCTCTTGAACCCAGGGTGGTCATACACTTGCCTCTATGACTATACTATACCAGAAACCATGTTTTGCAGTTTATGAGGTTGAGTTTCCATTGACTCTTTCTTTTGGAAAGGTTGCCCCTAGAATACAGCCTTCATGTTCTAGGGAAACGCAGGCTAGACAGTGCACATAGAAGTATTTTTTTTTTTGTTACCTCAAATTAAGTTAAGCTTTCTTATTTTTTTTAACTTTTCATTTTTTATTTTACATGATGTACCAACACACCATATGTGCAGTCATACATGTACTAAGGTAATAATGTCTATCTCATTCCACCATCTTTCTTGCCCCCATGACTCCTCCTCATCCTTCTCTTTGCCCAAAGTATCTTTTTTAATTAGTTGTTCAAAACAATACAAACCTCTTGATATATCATATTTCATACATTTGATTCAAGCAGATTATGAACTCCCATTTTTAGCCCGTATACATATTGCAGATTCACATCGGTTACACATCCACTTTTTTACATACTGCCATACTAGTGTCTGTTGTATTCTGCTGCCCTTCCTATCCTCTACTACTCCCCCTCCCCTCCCCTCCCCTCTCCTCCCATCTTCTCTCTCTACCCCATCTACTGTAATTCATTTCTCTCTCTTGTTTTTTTCCCTTTCCCCTCACTTCCTCTTATATGTAATTTTGTATAACAATGAGGGTCTCCTTCCTTTACCATGCAATTTCCCTGCTCTCTCTTTCCCTCCCCCCTCTCAACCCTGTTTAATGGTGATCTTCTTCTCATGCTCTTCCTCCCTATTCTGTTATTAGTTGCTCTCCTTATATCAAAGATGACATTTGGCATTTGTTTTTTAGGGATTGGCTAGCTTCACTTAGCATAATCTGCTCTAGTGCCATCCATTTCCCTGCAAATTCCATGATTTTGTCATTTTTTTAGTGCAGAGTAATACTCCATTGAGTATAAATGCCACATTTTTTTAAGTAAAGCCACAGACAGCCAGAAATCACTGCCAGATGTGGAGTGGACGAGAGTCAGAGCATTCAACTCTCAAACTTTTGGGTCATTCTAAAGCTCGGAGTCTGCCAGTTAGAGCCCCCAGGAGTCATGGAACAATGAAAAACCTGCCCCCATTATGCCTTGAAAAAAACTCCTGAACCACAGAAATCATGAGCATAACAAAGATTGTTTTTTTTTTTTTTTGCCACCAACTCATGGCCCAAGTTGCTACACAGCAATAGATAACTGGAACATTTGTGATTATTTTCTATAATATGCTGAGGCTGTACATATCTCATGAGAGGGGTACACACTAATTTTATAACTGTTAAAAACAAATGATTCTGAGATGTACATTATTGTTCATCTCAGTTACCACGTTAGGTAGATTAATTAGCCATGAACCGGTGGACGGGGAAAGGACAAGGAAGGAAAGACATTAGGCCTATGCATCAAGAAAAAAATCCAGGAATCACAAAACTAAAACTGCAGGGAACCTTATCTGAACAGGCAAGACTTTGGGGAGTGAAAGCTGAAATGCACAACCTTTCCCAAGCTGTGGATAATTATAATTGCTTAAGGGAACTATTATTTAAAATCATGGGGAATCTTAATGGAAGCAGACAAGCTTCAGAAAAGCAGGATATGGTGTGTCAGAGGCTGCCCCAACCATAGTTAATTCTAACCCTGAAGGGAAACTACCATTTCTAGGTTATATCCTCATTATCTCTTGTAACCAGGTCACCAGGATCCTCCCTTATCCCCAGACTATGTCACCACCACCTAATCACCATGTTGACCAGGACATCAAGACCCTCACAAAGTTTGCTGAGGAGTCTATATTACTTGATTAACCAATTAAGAGGGCCATAAACATTGGGACAAGAACAGGGGTATTCAATATCCTTAAAACCTCCAACCCTGTGAGCGCCATTGCTTCTTCCTGGCAGACTATGCAGTGCCGGTGTTGTACACCACACCTCATTTTTCACATTCTCTGTTAAACTTCTTGTTACTCTGTTTCCCTCAATTTCTTTCTGGCAGAGTCACAATGCCAGTAACCAATGTCCACTGTGGGTTCCTTGGTTCTGTAACGGGCTCCTACCCTGTAACAACCCTACTGTAGTAGAACAAGAGAACTTATTCCTCCCAGCTCTAATTTTGCACCCACTGACCATTTTGAATGTTCTTACCACAAAGAAATGATAAATGTTTGAGTTGCTAAATATGCGAATTATCCTGATGCAATCCTTACACATCACGTATACATATATTAAAACAGCACATGGTCTGCCGTAAGTTTGTACAATCATCATGTCAGTTAAAACTAAAAGTAAAAAAAAAAGCAGAATATTACTTTGAAGTGGTAGGAACCGAGAAGGTTTCATGAGGAAGGGGCCCTGGAGTGGGATGTTGAAGGACAAGCGGCCTTGAAAGAAATTCAGTCTGGCACATGAAGAGAAAAACATTGCCTGCCTGTTGGCCCTGACTCTAGGGATTCTCCCTCTGAGAAATAAGGGAATCCATCTCTTGATCTAATCTCACAGATGAGCTTTGGTCTGGATTGCCTAATTGTTTAATTGCATCTTTATTACTTCTTAGTGGAGATATAAAACCCAGGCCTGAGGGTGAGCTTCAAGACTCCCAGGGATAAATGAATTAGCATGTGACAGTGACGGCCGAAGAGACAATATTTGGGAGTCAGAGGAAGGGAAAAGAAACATGAGATGATTTCAGAAAAGGAGGTAGCAGAGGAAATAGAAACCTCAAGGGAAACTGAAAATCAAGAAAAAAGGCAGAGCAGGGACAGTTGATTTCAGCAAATAATATGTGGGCAGTTGAGAGGACTGCAGGCATGGCTTCCTCCAGTTCTACTTGTCAAACACCCCAGCTGCCTCCTTGGCAACCTGCTTTGCTTTGGCGCTTTGTAAGGCCCACTCTGTCCTCCTTGCAATGCTCTAGGGGAAGCATCATCCTATTTTATTGACCTCAGCAAAAAAAAAAAAAAATACTGTCATAGCCTCAATAGCCTGCGGTACACAGAGAATGCCTGAATTACTCTAACCCGATATTTGAGCAATCTTGCTGGTGTACTTCACTATCCCTCAGGCACCTTGGGCTCCATGCATGTATCTGAAACCAAATTCCCCTTCCCTCTTATCCTGCTCTAGGACTGTCATGTTGGAGAGTGACAGTCGCTATCCAAAGCTGCATTCCTGAGTTCTCCTGGACTCTCCTTCCCATTCCCCAAGGCCAGGCTGAGACTCGTTAAGGTCAAGGCCTTGTTCTATCCACTTCATCTTGCCCAGCTTCTGATGTGCTGCCTAGAACCCTGCACACCTTCTGGATGGTGAATGGGATCATACCTAGATTAACATTAAACAGAGACATGAGGTGGGAGGGAAAGGGAGAGAAAAGGGAAATTGCATGGTAATGGAAGGAGACCCTCATTGCTACACAAAATTACATATAAGAGGTTGTGAGGGGAATGGGAAAAAAACAAGGAGAGAAATGAATTACAGCAGATGGGGTAGAGAGAGAAGAGGGGAGGGGAGGGGAAGGGGGATAGTAGAGGATAGGAAAGGTAGTAGAATACAACAGTTACTAATATGGCATTATGTAAAAATGTGGATGTGTAACCGATGTGATTCTGCAATCTGTATTTGGGGTAAAAATGGGAGTTCATAACCCACTTGAATCTAATGTATGAAATACGATATGTCAGGAGTTTTGTAATGTTTTGAACAACCAATAAAAAAAAAGAAAATAGCATTACTGTATTTGTACTTTCATTGTGGAGTAGTAAGGGTTCTTTGTAGATTTTGGATACAAGCTTCTTAGTACATATATGATTAAAATACAATATTCCCACTTGCTTTTGTATTACTATCATTTAGAGCAAAAAAAAATGTTCTTGATTTTTATTGCTCAGTTTATTTATTTTTCTAGGGTTGCTCATGCATTAGGCATTATACCTAAGAAATTAGTGTCAAATTCAAGGTCACAAAGATTTACTTCTGGGTGTTCTTCTGAGAATTTTGTAGTCTTTGCTCTTACATTTGGGTCTATGATGTGTTTTAAGCTAATTCTAGTGAATGATGGATAAGAGTTCAATTTTACAGCACCATTTGTTAAAAAAAAACAAAACTGGTACTTCCTCCTATTAAATTATCTTGCCATCCTCATCAAAAATCAATATAAGGGTTTACTACTGGAGTCTCAGTTCTGTTCCACTGATTTATATGTTTATCCTTATGCTGCAGACTTGTTTAACTGTACCTTCATATTAACTTCTAAAACTGGGAGACGAAAGCCCTTCAACTTAGGTTTTTTTCTTTTTCTCCTAATACTTGGTTATTTGAATTTATATATGAATTTTAGGACCAGTCTATTTCCAAAAAAAAGATAATTGGGATTTTGATAGAGATTGTGTTGAATCTATAGATCAACTTGCAAGTATTCCCATCTTTAAAAAAATCTTACCCATAAATTTTATTTTGGTATTTTATTCTTCCAATAATGTCTCATAGTTTTCAGTGTAGAAATTTTGTACTACTTTTGTTAGATTTGTTCCCAAGAATATGTTTATGGTATTGTGAATGGCATTTTTTTTTCTTAATTTGTTTTGTATATTGTTCTTTGGCAGTATATAGAAATAAAATTTTTAAAAAAGAAAGCAATTGATTCTTTCTCCTTTTCTGAACTTGTTTATTAGTTCTAACAGTATGTCTATGTATATTACCTAGGACTTTGATGTATGAGATTCTCTAGTCTATAGAGAGTTCCTTATTCTATGCAACTAATTAAAGAGGACATGTTTTCTCGCTCCCCCTTCAGAGCTACATTTTTCATAGAGGACCACTTTCAGGTTGAGAAAGTTTATTTCTATTCCTATTGTTAAGTTGTTTTTTTTTAATCTCAAAAGAGTGTTGAATTTTGTGAAATGCTTCTTATGCGTCTATTGAGATTAGCTATGGATTATGTCCTTTATACTGTTAATATCATTTCTAATATTAATTGATTTTCAAGTGTTATATATGACTTATTTCTGGGGTAAATTACACTTGATTATAGTATTTTTATACATTTCTGAATTCATTTTACTAGTATTGTGTTGAAGAGCTCTCTTTTATATTGTTTTTCTTTAGTTATATGTGAAGGTAGAATCCATTATGATAAAATTACACATGCATGAAATATATCTTATTCTAATTAGGTCTCCAATCTTGTGAATGTACACAATAGTGGGATTCACTGTGGTGATTTCATATATGTTGCATAGGCAAATTATGCCAGTCTTTCCACAGTCTTCTCTATTCCTATTCTTGCTCCCTTTGCTTCATTCCCTTTCTCTAATTCTCTGAACTTCTATTCTTCCCATCCCCCCTTATTGTGGATTAGCTCTCAAATATTAGAGAAAACATTTCCCCTTTGGTTTTTTGGGATTGGCTTATTTCATTTAGCATGATAGTCTCTACTTCTGTCCACTATCCTGCAAATGTCATAAAGTCATTTGTATTTATGGTTGAGTAATATTCCATAGTGTATATATATATCACAATTTCTTTATCCATTCATCTGTTGATGGGCATTTGGATTAGCTAAATAGTTTAGCTACTGGGAATTGTGCATCTATAAATATTGATGTGGCTTATGACACTGTAGTATGGTGATTTTAAATCCTTGGTTTATATACCAAGGAGTGGGATAACTGGATCAAATGATGGTTCCATTCCTAGTTTTTTGAGCAATCTTCATACTATTTTCCAGAGTGTTTGCACTAATCTGCAGTCCCACCAGCAATGTGTTAGTGTACTTTTTATCCAACATTTATTGTTACTTATGTTCTTGATAATTGCCATTCTTACCGGAGTGAGATGAAATCTCAGTATCTAGTTTTAATTTGAATTTCTAGCCATGTTGAGCATTTTTTCATATATTTGTTAACTGTTCATATTTCTTCTTTGAAGAAGTGCCTGTTCAATTCTCTTTCCCATTGATTGACTGGGTTATTTATTTTATTTGGGTATTAAGCTTTTTGAGTTCTTTGTATATCCTGAAAATTAACACCCTTTCTGAGTTCAAGGTGGCAAAGATTTTTTCTCATTCTGTAGAGTCTTCACACTCCTGATTCCTTTCCTTGCTGTGAAGAACCTTTTAATCTGATGCTATCCTATTTATTTATTTTATTTTTTTTGCCATCCCATTTATTGATTTTTAAATTTTACTTTGGGTGCTTTAGGAGTCTTCTTAAGGAAGTCAGTTCCTATGCTGACATGTTGGAGTGTTGGGCTTATATTTTCTTTTAGTAGGTGCAGGGTTTCTGGTCTAATACCTGGGTCACTGATAAACTTTGAGTGGAACTTTATGTAGGGCGAGAGATAGGGGCTCAATTTCATTCTACTACATATGGATTTCCAGTTTTCCCAGCACCATTTGTTGAAGAGGCTATCTTTTCTCCAGTGTATGTTTTTGGAAACTTTCTCTAGTTTGAGATAACTGTATTTATGTGGTTTTGTCTCTGTGTCTTCTATTCTATTCCATTGGTCTTCATCTCTGTTTTCTTTTTAATTATTGATTTTTTTAAAATACATGACAGCAGAATGTATTACAATTCTTATTACACATATAGAGCACATTTTTTCATATCTCTGTTTGTATATAAAGTAGGTTGACACCCAATTTGTGTCTTCATACCTGTACTTTGGATAATGATGTCCATCACATTCCACCATCCTTGCCCCTGCCTCCTCCCTTACCCTCCCTCTCCTCTTCCCTATCTAGAATTCATCTATTCCTCCCATGCTCCCCCTCCCTACCCCACTATGAGTCAGCCTCCTTATATCAGAGAAAACATTCGACATTTGTTTTTTTGGGGATTCACTAACTTCACTTAGCATTATCTTCTCTAACACCATCCATTTACCTGCAAATGCCATGATTTTATTCTCTTTTATTGCTGAGTAAAATTCCATTGTGTATATATGGCAATAAGTGTTGGAGAGGATGTGGGGAAAAAGGCACACTCCTACATTGTTGGTGGGACTGCAAATTGGTGCAGCCAATATGGAAAGCAGTATGGAGATTCCTTGGAAATCTGGGAATGGAACCATCATTTGCCCCAGCTATCCCACTCCTCGGTCTATATCTAAAGGACTTAAACACTTCATACTACAGGGACACAGCCTTATCAATGTTTATAGCAGCATAATTCACAATAGCTAAACTGTGGAGCCAACCTAGATGCCCTTCAGCGGATGAATGGATAAAAAATGTGGCATATATTCATCTCTGTTTTCATGATAATACCATGCTGTTTTTGTTACTAAAGCTCTGTGGTATAATTTAAGTTCTGGTATTGTGATGCGTCCTGCTTCACTTTTCTTGCTAAGGATTGCTTTGGCTATTCTGTGTCTCTTATTTTTCCAAATGAATTTCATGATAGCTTTTTTTTTTATTTCTATAAAGCATGTCATGGAAATTTTAACAGGAATTGCACTAAATCTGTTTAGCTCTTTTGATGGTATGGCCATTTTGACAATATTAATTCTGCTTATCCATGAACATAAGAGATTTTTCTATCTTCTGAGGTTGTCTCCATTTTTCTTTCCTGTAGTATTCTGTTGTCTTAATTGTAGAGATCTTTCACCTCTTTTGTTAGATTGATTCCCAAGTTTTTTTTTGAGGCTATTCTGAATGGGATAGTTTTCCTAATTTCTCTTTCAGCTGATTCATCATTGGTGTATAGGAATGCAATTAATTATGGTGTAAATTTTGTATCTGCTACTTTGCAGAATTCATTTATGAGTTCTAGGAGTTTTCTGTCAGAGTTTTTTGGATATTCTAAATATAGGATCATGTACTTGGCTAAAGGAGTTAGTTTGAGATCTTTTTTCTATTTGTATGCCTTTAATTTCTTTCTTTTGCCTAATTACTTTTGCTACAGTTTCAAGGACTGTGTTGAATAGAAGTGGAGAAAGAAGGCATACTTGTCTTGTCCCAGTTTTTGAGAGCATGTTTTCAATTCTTCTCCATTTAGAATGATGCTGGCCTTAGTTTTACATATATAGCTTTTATAAAATTGAGATATGTTTCTACTTTCCCTAGGTTTTCTAGTGTTTTGAGCATGAATGGATGCTGTATTTTGTCACATACTTTGTGTCTGTGGTGATGTTTCCTTTTTCATCATGAATTTTACTAATTTGAGTTTTTTTTCTTCTTTCTTTTGGTTTTCTTTTCTAAGGGTTTATCATTTTTTTATTCTTTAGAAAAACCAATTTTTTATTTCTTTGATGTGTACCTCAATTTGGTTGATTTTGACTCAGATTTTAATTATTTCCTGTCTTCTACTGAAATTGGTGTTGATTTGTTCTTCTTTTTTCTAGGGCCTTGTGGTATAGGTGTAATGTTAGATTATTTATTTGGTATCTTTTCGTTTAATGTGTGAGTTCAATGCTATAAGCTTTCCTTTTATAACCACCTTTATAGTGTCCCAGAGATTTTAATATGTTGTATAGCTGTTCTCATTTACCTTTAACTGTCTTTTTATTTCACCTTGGATTTCTTCTGCTACCCATTCATCATTCATGATTGATGAGTTTAGGCCAATTATATTCAATGCTATTATTGATAGATTATTTTTATTCCATGTCATTTTGTTTATTTCTAATTTTTAGATTGAATTTGATTCTCTTTGGATTGACTATTCTTCTAGTGTAATTTCTCCCTCTGCTGGTTTTCATTTTTATTTTTAATTTCTTCTTCATGAAATATTTCATTGAACATGTTTTGTAGAGCTTTCTAGCTGTAAACTTTTAAAACTTTTTTTTATAATGAAAGATTTCATTTCATTTTATCTTCAATTTTGACATTTAGTTTCCCTAGGCATGGCATTCTTGGTAGTCATCCTTTTTCTTTCAGAGCTTGTTATATATAATTCTAAGACTTGCAACATTTGAGGGTTTGAGTTGACAAATCAGCTGAAATCTAGATTGGCTTACCTCTAAATGTGACCTGTCATTTTATCTAGAAGCTTTTAAAATTCTATCCTTATTCCATATATTAGTAATTTTCATAATAATGTGCCTTAGTGTGGGTCTGATGTAATTTTGTATATTTGGAATCCTGTATTTCCCCTGTATTTAGTTTTCCATTTTATTCTTTATGTTTGAGAAATTTACTGATATTGTTTCATTCAAGTGTGTGCATGTGTGCATTCATTTGACTTGTATCTCTAAGCCTTCATGTATCCTGATAAATCTTGAATTTGGCCTTTTCATGTTATCTGATATTTCTTGAAAGTTCTGTTTATTGTCTCTTAACATCTTTTCTCCATCTTGTTTTCAAGATTATATATTTTGTCTCTGTTGCCTGAGACCATAGGGTAATAAATTTTCAATTCATTCTACTATTTTTCCTACTGCTATATACCTCCCTTCCCTTCATTTTTAATTCAAAGTACCTCTATTTTCCCCTATACCCACTACCCCCATTGTGAATTAGCATCTGCAAATCAGATAAAGCATTTGGCTATTGGTATTTTGTGATTGTTTTATTTCACTTAGCATGATATTGCCATGAAATTACTGGCAAATGCCATAATTTTCATTCTTCTTTGTGGCTGAGTAATATTCCATTGTTCACATATATCACATTTTCTTTTTTTTATTCATCCATGAAAGGACACCTAGGTTGGTTTAATAGTTTGGCTATTGTGAATTGAGCTGCTATAAACATTGATGTGATTGTGTTACTGTAGTATGCTGATTTTAAGGCCTTTGTGTATAAACTGCGGAGTGAGATAGCTGGGTTGAATGGTGGTTCTATTCCAAGTTTTCTGAGGAATCTTCATACTGATTTCCATAGTGTTTTCACCAATTTGCAGTCCCACTAGCAATGTATGAATGCACCATCTCCCTTCATCCATGCCAACATCACCAACATTTATTGTTGCTTGTTTTCCTGATAATTGACATTCTGACTGGAGTTAGATGAAATCTTAGAGTAGGTTTATTTTACATTTCTCTAATTGCTAGAGATGTTGAGCATAATTCATTATGGTCATAATGAATTATACAAAAACATGCTTTGTATAATTCTTTTAAATTTATTGAGCCTTTTCTATGGGTTTATGCTACATAATATTCCACATGTTCTTTAAAACAGTGTGTGCTTTGCTGTTGTTGGGTGGAATGTTCTATCAATTTTTGTTGGATCTGCTGTATGTAGAGTATTCAAGTTATTCATTAAGAATGATCTTGTGTCTGATTATTATGGCTACTTGTGATGTAGGATCAGTAGAGTCTCTATTATTGCTGAATTTCCTATGTCAATTTTATCTTAAATTCAGCCAGGCTTATGCTCTATATTTTGGGACTCCATTGTTAGGCACACATATGTTTATGATCACTCTACCTTCTTCATTGACTGGCAATTTTTATCTTCATAAGAAGTTTTTAATAACATCAATGTTTAAGCTTCTTTTATTGACATTAGTATAAGATGCCAACTCTCATTGCTTAGTATTTACATATCCTGTTATATTTCATCCTTTTACTTTCAGTCTATTTATTTCTTTTGTCTGTTACAGACAGAATATATATGGATAATGTTTTTAGTGTATATCCATTGTATTAAACTCTGTCTTTTAGTTATACTGTTATGGATTGGATATGAACAGTTCCTCAAAAGCTCCTGTGTTAATGGATGAATATTCCGAGGTGAAATGATTGGACTATGAGTGCTGTAACCTAACCAGTCTATCCGAGTTTAAATGGACTGACCAAGTGGTAACTGCCTGCAGGTGGGGTGTGACTGGAGGAGGTGGGTCACTGGGGGCATGCTCCAGAAGAGTCCACCTTACTGGTGGTGCCTCTGCTCTCTCCATCTGCTTCCTGACCACCATGAGGTGAGAGACACTCCTCCACCAAGCCCTTCTGCCATGATGTTCTGCCTCAACCTGAGCCCAGAGCAACGGACTCAATCAACCATGGACCAAGCCTCTAAAACCATAAGCCAAAATAAACTATTCCTCCCTCTGAGTTTTCCTCGTTGGGTATTCTGTTCACAGCAGCACAAAGCAGTCCCAAACAGAAATTGGTACCCAGAAGTGAGATTGTTGCCGTGACTGACCTTACCGCGTGGTTCATTAGCATTTGGAACTGGTTCTCAGGAGGAGTTTGGAAAAGCTTGGAGATGAAAGATGAAGGAGAAAAGCCTCAGGATGTTGTAATAAGAGCTTAATGGGTGATTCTTATGGGACCCCAGAAGACCAGAATGTCGATGGGATCGCAGACAGTGCTCAGGAGGTTTGAGAGGAAAATGAGGACTGTGTCAGGAATTGATAGAGGACCTTCCTGTTGCACTTTGAGAAAGAATCTACCTACATTTTGCCAATGTCCTGAGACTTTGTGTAAGGCTAAATTTAAGGAGGTTGACTAATTAATGTGGTGGAAAAACATTTTAAGGCAGCTCAGCATTCATGCAAGGGCATGGATTTTTCTGGCAGCTTTTAGCCAGCTTTACTGTGAGAATTGGGAGCAGAAAGCAGAACTGGAAGATTTAAAAACCTGCAGTTTGGCCAGAAAAGTGCCGATAAGACTGGAGCCAAGGAAGTTGTGCTTATGGCAGAGAGATAACATACCCTAGAGAGATACTAAGTACTTTCACATAGACAATAGGAAAGGTGGCTTGAGGGTATCTTAGGAGTTTGCAAGACCATACCCATTACAGGCACAGAAATGTAGAGGGGGAAATTCCTTTGAGAAGAGAACCTCAGGGGCACCTTGCTTCCGTAGAAGTGCCTAGAAAGTTGTGTCACCACGCTCAGGCAGCAGAGGATGCTGCATTCGGAATCCCATGAGGCTCAGCTACTGCATGATCTGATAACAGAACTTGGCATTTCATCCATGTGCTGGTGCTGGTTCTGCAGGAATAGAGAAAGTTAAGGGGTCATGGAGACTTCTACTAAGGAAGGCCTGGGAGGTCAGGCTCAGTGTAACAGGCAGACAGTCCACATTACTGGCACCTCTCATGCTTTCTTTTCCAAGAATAGGTTTACCTGTGGCATTGCCCAGCCTAAATGGACAGGGTAAGGCACATTCCTCAGCAAACTAACTGTTCCCTGCAGGAGAAATGCAGGCCTAAGGTAATGTCAACGGGAGGAACACAGGAGAAACTGAGAGATAAGGATATTTCCTGCTAACCATAAAATGGGTAAGAATGTATGGTTAGAACCCAATTGGAACTGGTCATCATGGGCCAATGTGACCTAGAGTGGTCATGAAAGTGGGGATTTGAAATGGTCAGTCAAAAGTCAAGAGGTGCTCCTGGGCTGAGACGTTCTGGAAGCTTCTCTGGGATCCCTAATACAACTGGAGTGCAGGAGAGGCATGTTGTCCCTGTCCTCTCAGAGAGGACCCATTCTCTCCCTTGACAATGCCCTTTTCCCCTTTCCTATTCCTTCAATAAGCTCATTCCTATTACTCTGAGCAACATGTCTGGAATCTTTCTGAGTTGATCGCAAAGATTGGAGTTTGAGGAGGTGGGGGGTCTTCATGGTACCTCAATTTGCCAGAAGCCCCCAGCTCTATAACTGAATAGCAATAGTGAGCATTTTCAGTGGGATGTGGTGGTGCACAGCTCTCATTCCAGAGGCAGAGGGTCACAAGTTCAGGGCCAGCCTGGATAACTCAGTGAGATCTTGTCTCAAAAAGTAAGAAGATGTAGCTCAGTGGTAAAGTGCTCCTGAGTTCAATTGCTTCACTGAAACAAAACAAAACAAGCCACACACATAAATTTTAAAAATATAGATAATAAAAAAAGAGAGAGAAAGCATTCTGTTTCTGATCTTAGAGGATTGTACTACATGGCTTTTATTGTGTATTTCTTCTATATTTAATTTGATAAGGTTTTCTTTTTCTATTTCTGAAATGACAGTTTTGTCAAATGAGTTTTCTGCCTCTATTACATAAGATGATCAGAAGATTTTTGTCCTTCATTCTGTTAATGCAGTGTATCACAAGGTTTGATATGCATGTTCAACCATCTTTAAATCCCAGGAATAAATTTCAGTTGATCACGGGACATACTTCTTTCAATGTGCTGTTGAATTTGGTTTGATAGTATTTTTTTGAAGATTTTGGTACTTTACATTCCACTTTTGGGTGTATAGCCAAAGGAAATAAAATTACTATCTTGAAGACAGTCATTACTATCTTCAAGATAGTAATTTTTGCATTGCAAAATTATTCACAATATCCAAGATATAGAAACAACCTAAGTGTCTGTCCATAGATGAATAAATAAAGAAAATGTAGCATATATGTAAAATGGAATATTTTCTTTAGCCTTAAAGACGGATATCTTGCTATTTGCAATTATATAAAATATAAATTATACAAACTTGCAATTATAATATGCATAAGTTCTGAAGGTAATAATATGCTTATAGGAGAATAGATCTTAAGTGTTTTCACTACACACACAACAAGATATCTATGGGAGTTGATGGAAGTGGCAATTATTTTACAATATATACATATATTTAAAAATCATATGCCATAAGCATATACAATTTTTGTTTAATAATTATACCTAGAGAAATGAAAAATACATTTATTCTTTTTTATATTTACACGTGTAGCTGTCTTTATTAGTGCTCTTAGTTTGTGCGTGTGCATTTGAATTACTGTTTATTGTCCATTCAATTTAGCCTGAATTACTCCCATTAGTATTCTTTGTAGGGCAAATGGGTGAGTGACAAATTCTTTGTTTTTGTTTATCTGGAAAAGTGTAAATTTCTCCTCTGGTTTTGAAAGATATGTTTTCTTCTTGAAGAATTACTGGTTTGCAATCCTGTCTCTCAGCATTTTGAATGCCATTCCGCTTCCTTCTAGCTTCTGTGTTTCTTGATGATAAGACCGCTGTTAATCTTAAACTTGGATACAGCAAGTCTTTGATTTTTTTCCCCCCTCTTAAGATTCTCTGGATGATTTGATGTGTTAAGATATGGAGTTGATACTACGTGGAATTTGTTGACTATTTTGGACATGCAGATAAATGCTTATCATAGTAGGAAGATTCTGGCCATGATTTCTTCAAATATTCTTTCTGTGTTCTCCTCCTTTCCTGGGACTCTCATTATGTATATAACACTTGATGGTGTTCCCCTTATCTCTGAGGTTCTATTCGTTTTTGTTCATTCCTTTTCTTTCTGTTCTTCAGATTGTATAATCTATTTTGATCGAGCTTCAAGTTCACTACTTCTTTTTCAACAACTCATAGCTGATATCGAACCCCTCTAGTAATTATTTCATGCTATATATTATACTTTTCGGCTCTAGAATTTGTATTTGGTAATCTAAATATTACAGCATCATCTCTTCATTAGCAGTCCCTATTTGGAGGGCCTCTGTTATATCATTCATCTTTTGTTCTTTAAACTGAACTATGTTCAGTTCTTTGAACATAGTTGTAATAGCTAATTTAAAGTGTGTTTCTAGGGTTGGGCATGTAGCTCAGTGATAGAACACTTGGGTAGCATGCATAAATCTTGGGTTTTAACCCCAGCACCACTTAATAAATAAATAAATAACTAAAATAAAGTGTTTTTTTTTTTTTCTAGAAAGTTCACCATCTTTATCTTCTCATGAAAAGTCTCTACTGACTGATCTTTTCTCCCCGTTAATGGGTTACATTTTCCTCACTTTTTGTAAGTTGCTGCAGTCTGTCTGGGCACAAAATAACCGAGCCACCACAAAAGCCTTGTAGATTCAAACAGCAACTCTTTATTCCCGAACTCTTACCGGCACTCTACATGCACGTTCTGGGAAAAATACACTCCCTACACTGGGCTCTGCGTACCAATTCTCTCAGAACCCCTGGGGAACTCAATGGGAACTCAAGGAGCGGGCGCCTGAGGCAGCAGGATACGCCCTATTCCCGGCAGGATCCACCCTAAACCCAGAGCCACCCTAATCCAGCAGGATCCACCCTAAACCTGGAGCCACCCTAATCCAGCAGGGTCACCTTTCAACCAAAAATGCCATGCATCATGGCTCTCAGCATCTCCCCGCTTCTGATTAATTAAACAACAAGCAATGTGGCTTAGGGACCGTGCCTGTTAGGTTGTCCAATTCAACATATGGTTCTTACCCATCATCGGATGAGCTGACCTCAAGGCATCAGCCTCCTGTCTTAGGTTGGTACCACTGCAATTGGATCATACCCGTCACTGACTACTGGTCCAGCATACAGCCATACTTGTGGATAGGCCTACGCACCAGTGGGGGGGGTGAGGTTCTTTGCCTCACCTCTGTTGGCCCCCAAATTTGGCCTTGGTGCCAGTGGGGGGGTGAGGTTCTTTGCCTCACCTCTGTTGGCCCCCAAATTTTAGACCATCACTAGCAGAAGGGAGGAGGATACAGAAATGCCACGACACCAAGCCAATTGATGGCTCCTTTGGAAAAATTGTATCACCGGTGACACCATCAGCAAAGATACCCCAGCACTACCACAATTCACTGCACCAACAGATAGTTCACAATGCATACAAGTGATACATAGTCCGGCTGCAGCAAAGTAACCGGGGGGTGATGAGCAACTTGTGTAGATTGATACAGCAGGAGTGGGAGCCATTTATTGTAGGACAGGGGCGGTATATATACATTACACACAGCTTATCTTAATTAACATAAACTAGATACAGCAGTCAACCAATAAGGAATCTCCACATTTAATGGCTCACTGGCATTACTTCACAAACCACTCCCTCTGGCAAAATGCCAGGCGCCATCCAGACTTGTTTACAGACTCTAACAGTAAGTCTCATATATTTATGTTGAATGTTTGATTTTTTTTAAATATATTTTTTAGTTGCAGGTGGACACAATACTTTTATTTATTTTGAGAGAGAGAGAAAAAAAATTTTAATATTTATTTTTTACTTTTCGGTGGACACAACATCTTTATTTTATTTTTATGTGGTGCTGAGGATCAACCCCAGTGCCCTGCATGCTCTAGGCAGGAACTCTACCACTGAGCTACAGCCCCAGCCCCTGATATTTTAAATAGTAATGTATAAACTAAGAAAATCAGAGACTCCCACATGTCCCTCAAAATGCACCATGAAAACCAGTTGGTTGCTGTTGCTGTTTCTGCTATGTTGTTTATACTGCTGCTTGTTTCTCTAGAGTCTGAATTTCCTGTAGAGTGCAGCCATTAAGGTCTCTGACTGGTTAGCTTAGTGGTCAGGCAGTGATTGAACAGAGGTTTCCTTCAATTCCTTTAACTAGTAAGTCTTTCACCCTCTGCTGATGTGCCCTGTGCAACTGTGAAGTCACACCTTCCACACAGACAGTCTTTATACCTGCCTTCACTTGCACTTACTCCTTGCACAGGTCCTCAAGGTGAGCAATAGGTGACAGCTTGGGGTCAGTGGGGATTTGTCTTGGGGCATCTCCAAGACTATGCGAGAGCTCTTCAGAGGTCCCTTTACTGGGTCTTTTGTTCCATCTTCCCTTTAATATTTTGGCCAGGGTCTCATTTGCCTTAACTGACATCACAGCTTCAGGCATTTGTGACATTTAAGCAATTGTCATTAGGGTTTTGATGAATGGCTTGTCAATGGGATTTTCCTGCTGACCTGTGAGACAGGCTAATATGTGATAAAGCTCTGAGAATGGGACTTTTCAAGACCCTCCAAACCCATGTTTTCCTTCGGATGGCTTCCCAGTTGTTGTTTTCGATTCTCTGCTTGAACTGGGAGAGTGGGCTGAAGTGTGGGTTGCACTGTCCTAACCCCAACTGTTCTAACCGTCATTTAGCAGTTCCCTTTGAAAAAAATTCTCAGGTTGTTTTAAGTATGGTTGGATTTCAAAGTTCTGCAGAGGTTTGTTCAGACACTTTTTGCTAAGGCTTTAGTTTCTTTTATGAGTGGGAAGATTTACATGGGCCCTTGGTCCACCACTGCAAAATCCTTGCTCATTTTGCCTCATTTTCTCCTCACAGCAGTAGTGTCATGCACACCTGATCATCTCCATGCTATTGATGAACAGGTGGTGCCTCAGTGTGTGCTCGAGGACACGCTGCTAATGAGTAATCCAGCTTTCAAAGATGTCTGGCCTTCCTAAAATGCATAATTTTATGAGGGCAGGAAAGATGGTGGAATGAGATGGACACCATTACCCTAGGTACATGTGTGAATGCACATATGGTGCAACACTACATTGGGTACAACCAGAGAAATGAAAAGTTGTGCTGCAATTGTGTACAATGAATCAAAATGCATTCTGCTGTCTTATATACATAATTAGAATAAATAAATAAATAAATGAAATGCATGACATTCTTTTCATATAGCAGGAGAATCTAACATCTTCTATCTATGAGTTACAGACATCCCTTCAGGTCCCTAGCTCATTGCTTGCTTTGTGTGCTGGGTCAAGTCCAGGACCAACAACCATGGCAAATCCCAGAAGCAGTGGCACATGCTCTTCCTCTAACTCTATTCATATTTTATGACTGATTCTGGTATTCTAGGTGAGTTTTCCTTTTCCCTTTTCCTTTTTCTTTACCAATTGTGAAAAATGATGAAGTCAGCAATCTAACACAGTCATGCCAGCAGCTAAAGTCATAGAAATATTACCCACACTTCCTCTAGTAAACACATATTTCATTTCACTCCTGACCTTTCCCTCCCAAGGAGCAGAGTCTTTGAGCCACCATATTGCATATTCAGTGGTGTTCCAAAACCTTCTTTGAGGTTGTTTGCTTCCTACAATAAAAAGTGCAAAACTGACGGACGCCGTTTCATCCATCTATGCTTGGAAGCTTATCTACCCCAGTTGTCCCTTCCCTCCCTCCCTTACTCCCTTCCTTCCTTCTCTCCTTCCTTTTTTCTTTCTTCTCTCTTTCTTTCTTTTAAGTGGAAAAGCAGGAGAATTTTAAATCTGTGAGTTTCAGATTCATGATTTTTAGCTTTTCACAAGCAGATGTGACATTCTCTGATAAGAAGGGATTATCTACTGAGGTGCAGATGAGATCCACACCAAGCATGGACCACACTTTGGAGAGGTTTGTCTGGCAGTAAGGAGAGCTGCTGGCCTCTGTGGTTCATAGATCATCTTGTCCTGGTGCCTTCTTCTCATTGGCAGGTGGGTCCCTGCTCTGCTGACACCAATCTTAATTGCACTGGAGAGAGCAACTAGTGATCTCTTGGGCCATGTCTCAGAACAAAGGGATTTGTGGGTTCTTTGGCACTGTGCCTCATGGTCTTCAAAAGCCCTACTCTCTGCTGGTGATCTGACCAGTGATGAGTAGTAGCAGGGTTCTATATTTCCATGGATATGGCCTTACCGTGTTTAGTGCTGGATGTCATGGTATCACCATTCACTAAATCCACCCATACCTTGCATTTTTTGCTACAGATCCCAGTTCAGGTCCTGGAGTCCATTTCTCAAGGTCCTACCTTTCGGGCTATGATGCAGCAGCTTCTGCTGCCTGGTGGAAGTCTCCTCTTGCCTGCTTGGAGTTACCTCCAAACCGGCCTAGCAGGGCTTCCTCACCCCAGAGATACACACTGGGGTGGGCCAGTGCTAACCTGGTCCCTGATGCTGCCCTCCTTGTTAGCCCTGACCGTATGGGTTAAGACTTCAAGTGGATTAAACGTCTGGATATTTAAAGGTACTTTCAATCAGGATATCAGTTGTTTTAGTGGGAACATTGTCCTTCCTCCCTCACTGTCTCCCATTCTTCTCCCCCTCCCCTTATTTCCTTGAGTTTTAACTATTCTGTGCAGGTTGCTCTGCTAAATAATTGGTTACCAAGATGAATACCTAAGGAACTGCCTTAAGAAGCCCCTCATCTCATGGGAGAGTCAAGCAGGCGAACAATTGATAAAAAAAAAATGAATTGGGGTGGAGAGAAGGGAACTGTCAGGGTGGCTGGGGGTGAGACAGCACACCAAAAGGGGGATCCCACCTTACCATCAGGCCCAGAGGATACACAGCTGTAGCCAAGATCTCAAAGGGCCAATCCTGGAAGAAGAAAGACCGCTTCATACAGACAACAGGATAAGGAAGAATACAAGGCAGAGAGGACAACGAAGTCCCAGAGAAAAGTGAGAACGTGTGTTAAGAGAAAAGGCAAGGTGCAGGGTGTCTGAGGTGGGGATAGAGGTGGAGTGGAGGACAGCCACAGTGAGGCCTGAGAGATAGAGGCTGACCAGGAGTTATCCTAGATACTGAGGCCAGGAGTGTGCATGACACCCCCCAGGTCAGTTTCCTGGAGTTTACTAGGGGTCTTCTTTGCAAAGTGACCTGTAGTTTAGAATGATGATTCTTTGGCAGCCTGCAGGATATATAGGAGTTGTCCACATGGATACTGATGCCATCAGGGGCCGTGAGAGTACTGTGGAGAACTTTGGGGTCATTGGTTATACCAGGCACATGTCTCTCTAGCATTACCTCTGTTCTTTGGACAAACTTGTTGCTCACCTGGGAGCTCATCTGTGGCTTTGTGTGGGTGGGCAGGATGATTCCTTGGTAAGCTTTGCACCAGAGTGTGTGGGTGCAGAGTAGAAGGCCAACTGCTGGGGGAAAGACAGACACATTGATTCAGTGTGTTGTCCCCTTCCTTCCCGAGTGGTTTCCTTTCCCCTCCACATCTGACCCGGGGATCTGACATTATTCAGATTCTGCTCAGGTCTGGCTTCTCTTATAAGCCCCAATTTTTACATAAAGAAGATGAATCACTTGATCACTCTCTTTAGAAAAGAGTACGTGGGTTTCATTTTGAGTGTAAACACAGCTGGTCCCTGCAGATGAGGAAGTTCAGGGGAGAAGGTTTCCAACTTTTGATCACGTAAATGCCTACGTAAGACAGATTAGGAACAAATTCAACCAGAACATTTCTGTGGCTCCACAATTTCTCACTTATTTACGTTCTGATGCCAGGATCCAGTCCATTCTCTGGAAAGCGGCCCTCCATGCAATGACGCAGAGATTCATTGGTTTTCATCTTGTGGTTCTGCAGTGACAACACAGCCTCACTCACAGCTGCAGGGAGGATGCAGGCCTGCTCTTCTAGCTGGGCCCGGAGGTGACCCACAGTGCTAGGAATAGCCCTCCTCCCTCCTTCTAGACAGAAGCAGTCACATGGTCCCCTTGAAGCACAGCCAGGAGAGTAGTATCCCCACATTTCCAAGAATTAGAGGAAAATCCAAAGAGGGTCAGCACCCTGAGATTGGCCCTGACCTTGTTCCTTGTTCCTTTGACTCATGGAGCTAGCTCAGAATATCCCTGGGATTTGACACCATCTCTTCTGGGCATATTTTAGCATAGGATTCCCTCCAGTTTTATTTTTTCTCAGTTTATCCTCTCTGCTGATAATTTCCAGGAATCTTGAAACATTTTACTTTGCTAATGATTCCCTGATTTTTTTTTTTTTTTTGAGAAGTGCAATCTACATAAAGTTCACCAAGGGCCTTTTTATTGTTATTTTTTTTCCCTGAATTTTCACGATTTTGGACTAGAAGGGGGAAGGAATTCACTCTTTTTGTGTGTGTGTGTGTGTGTGTGTGTGATTGCATTTTAAGTTTGAGGACTGCTTGGTGTTCAGGCCCTACCAAATTACATAGCTTCCTGAGTGCTCACACCATATCCATTTGGCTGGACATTCAAAGCTATGGCTGGTGCAGTGCCTAGCATGCTATGTACATCTGGTATTTTCTTGCTAAATGAATGACTGCATATGTCAGGAGAGGGATGGAAGGAATCCTGACAGAGGCCAAAGGCCTTTGTATGCTGGCTCCATGGCCATTTGATTGCTCAGTGCTTGCCTGCTAAATAACTGTCAACTCTCTCCACTTAAATCGAAACTAATATGCAGGTAAATATATAATCATGAGAACAAAAACTCAGATGTTCAAGTAATACTTAAAAAGGATTAGAGTTGAAAAAAATTAAAAAATTAAACTACCATATGATCCAGTAACCACGTTTCAGAGTCTATATCTAAAGGAAATTAAATCATTGTGTTGAAGAGATGTCTGAACTCCCACATTCAGCACTATTCACAATAACCAGAGATGAAATCAAGCTGAGTGTCTATAAGTGGTTGAATGGATAAAGAAAACATGGCATAAATCCACAATGGAATACTATCAGCCTTAGAAAAAAGAAATTCTATCGGTTTTGGACAGAATAGATGGAGGACTTTAGGCTAAGTGAAATAAGCCAGGTACAGGAAAAACAAAACCACATGATCTCACTCATCTAGAATCTAAAAATGTTGACTTCACAGAAGCAGGAAATAGAATAAAAGGTAGTTGTCAGAGGTTGGTTCAAGGATACAAAATTTCAGTTTGACAAGAGGGATAATTTCAGATCTACAACATGATATGGTGACTACAGTTAATAACAATATATTGCATATAGATGCTTCTTGACTTTGAATGGGGTTATGGCCCAATGAAACTACTGCAAATTGAAAGTATTCTAGGTTCAAAATGCATGTAACACACTTTGGGTTTTACCCTAGCCTAGCGACCCAGAATGCTGCACAAAGTCGATTCTTTACCCTCATGATGGCTTGGCTCGCTGCAGCTCCATGCCACAGCCTAGCATTGTGAGAGAGCATCATAACACACACTACAAGCCTGGAAAGAGATCCAAAGTCAAAATTCTCAGCACGATTTCTACTGAATGTGTATCACCTTCACGCCATTGTAAAGTCACAAAATTTTGAGTCAAGCCACCATAAATCAGGGAATATTTGACATGAAAATTTGCTGAGAGTAAATGTGAAGTGTTCTCACACACAAAAATTGTAAGTATGTGAAATGATAGAAAATTCAATTATCTTGATTTAGGCATTCTATAATGTATACATCCTGTTTCAAAACATCACATTACATACCTTAGAAAAACTTCACCATGGGTCCAAGAAGATAAAACAAAATGAGAGAGAGAGAGAGAGAGAGAGAGAGAGAGAGAGAGAGAGAGATATGAATCAGTTACACAGCACAGCACACTGGGTACAAACATTCTGGACTCTAACTTAACCTGTGCCCAAAGCTGGTCATTTGACCTTGGTTGACCCAACTGATCTCCATGCTTGGCTTTTCCATCTGTGTGGAAGGCATTGCCTATCTCACAGGGTGTTCTGTTGGTTGAATGCATGGCCCCTATGTGAGCAAGTTTCTTCACAAGCTAGAGTGCTGCAAGTACCCAAGCACCCCAGGGACCTCTCTCTTTCTTTAGCATGGCCAGTTCCTGAGGGAGTATGTTGTCACTAGGTAAATCTGCTGGCTGTTTAAACCTACAGCCCGAGTCAGAAAAGCACAAATGGTGTTTCCACAAAACTAGATTGAATTAGAATTAGCTGGATTAGTTGTCTGTTCAGTTTCATTTAAAATCAGTTGAATGAAGCTTTTAACGAAATCAATTCTTATGGTCTTAATATCCCGAATGAACACTTAAAATAGTGTTATTATTCCAAGCAGAATCATTTGGCATGAAGAATAGAATTGATGGCATTTTAAAATTGTGGGGAATAACCAGCACTGGAAAACATTGAAAAGAAAACCAAAATAAAACCACATAGAGAGTCCTGGATCATCTGGGAGGGGAGAGAAATGTCTGACCTTCAGAGGGGCCTTCTAGCCACAGGACCAGGGGACAACTGAGGTTGGGGAGCAGGCAGCACAGGAAAGGGGGCTGGTCCCACCTGGCACCTGGTTAATGCAATAAACTAGGTCTCATGGGCATTTCCTCAGGTGACCTCAGTGTCCTTTGTGTCATAGCTGGGCCTGAGTGACTATCACAGAGTGGGGGTGATTTGGGGGTTGGCCATAGGAGGAAGAATCAGGGCCTGTAAAGGGATCCATTTCTCCTGGGATTTACTGCCAGCATCCTACCTCTTTGTAGGCCCATCCTGCCTGTGGTGGTCTTGTGACCTCTGGGGTCTTCTAAATGAGCCTGTGCCTTCATAACCAGGACTCTTGTGGATCCACTTAGCATCTTATCTTTCTCTAAGGCTCTGATCAGCCATGCCATCTGTCATGTGCTCCCAGGGACCACCACACCACTGCTTTCATCCTTCAGGAAAGAGATCAAGTAACTTTAAATATCTCATGAAGACTGTTTGCACTGAGCAGAGATTCACAAACTGGAAAAGATTCTGAAATCTATGTTTCTGTGAGTCTCACCTATAGACCTGGGCAAGGGATCAGGGACTCTTTTACTCCTTTGGGGGTCCCTTTTTTTGTTCCAGTTGAACCACAAGAAACCTGTGGGAAAGGGTATATGTCTCCACAGAGCTGATACATTATTCCTTCTAGATCTAGAACCTCTTTCTGGCCTGAGGGAACCTCTGGACTGGGGCTATCCTCCTGAGGGTGACACTGAAGTGTACACCTAATACTTAACAGGTGACTGAGAGGTGGTTGATGCATAGGATAAATATGGATCTTAGATGAGTGGACTTAAGTGTCTACACCTGCATGGGGCAGGCCCATGGTGGAGGATGGAGCTGGTCAGGGGGAGAAGGAGGACTGTTAAGACCTCCCCCCAGGACAGGTAGGACACTGGGACCAGAACACTGAGACCCCAACTTGGTGTTCTGGCTCAGATCACTAAGGAATCCAAGTATTTTCAGACTGAATTTTATCTTCTAGGATGTAAAGAACACATTACCATGGAGGAGTAGAACCTAAACATTACACTTAAAAATTTATTAAATTAGCATTTTTAAGTATTTGGACATATGATTCATGAACCTCCTTATATTCTTGCCACGAATCCCCAAAATGTTAAGGGGATTATCACAAAACACCACCTCTCAGAGAATAGTGGCTGTATTTATGCATGTTTAAAGATCTCCATATATTGAACTCTCAGATTCACCAGCGAGAGCCCACAACTGCCTGGTTTACTGGGTGACCTATTACCCAGGTGTGTTGTTACACAGAAACCACTAATGCTATTGTGTTTGAATGAGTGAAATAAGTCTTTTGAGGTCCAGGGAGCAGAAATTCTATTCCCTATCCTTGGAGAAGAATAAGCAAAAAACGGAGCTACTATGGACAGAAATACTGAAAGAATCTGAATTTCCAGAAAGCCTTTATAATATAGCAAAATGTGATCTCAGAAAAAGATGCAGTCTGAGGAGGAGGGAGCCACATGGCCTTGTTGAATACAGCTGTCCCTTGGAACTTCCTGCTCATGGGAATTTATGTGTACCTTTCTTTGAACTCCACTTTCCCAAGATTCCCTTCTGCCTCTAATTTCTATCTGCAGGAAAATGTTCCCACAGTTTCTCCATGAGAGCTCCTCCCTCTGTCACTGAACATCCTTTGAGTTTGGTAGAACTTCCTGAAGATGTGGTGGTTATAGGGAAGATTGGTGCTGCTCAGTGGATTCTTCCATTCCATCCTCTGTCTTCTCCTTATCCATTCTCTCTGGGCTGCTCAAAGTACTTCAAACTGCTCTCCTCCCCAGCTTCTCTGCTTGCGATTTTACATTCCAACCACCCCATCAAGGTTTACCACGTAGTCAGCCCTAATCTCTGCACATGGAACTCTGATCATCCATGGCACATCTGTTCTTTATCTAACAAACGCATGTTGATGGGACATCAAACACTCAAAGGCACAGTTGGATGCTACTTATTGGCAGTTTTCTTATCAGATATTTATCATAAATGACCACATACCTTAAATTCTGGGCAACAAATGATGCTGAGAACTTTATATCAATTACTGAATTTTATTTTCACAGTGATGCTATGAGATATGCACAATCATTAGCCCTATATTGCAATGAGAAAACAGTCTCAGAAAGACCAAAAGAATGTCACCTGTAGTCACATGATGAATGGACAGCAAGGCCAGCATGCAAATGAACCCACACTTTTAATTATTATTATAATTTGCTTTAAGCTCCCAACAAACTAGATTTTATGATTAAACTTTCAATGACCTCCTGAAGAACCAGGACTGGGTCTTGTAGTTTGTGGATCTCCATGTTTATTCCTTTCCATTATATTATAGAAACTCAAAGTATTTGTTGAATTACTGTGTTAACAAGTGATAAGTTAATGATGCTTTTAATCACATAGTGAGAAAAGGAACAGAAACCCACAGACTGATTAGGTTGCATGTTTTGGGGTACATACTTTTTCACTTACCTCCTAAGAACACAAATGCAGAATACAGAAGCAAGACTTTGTTCAGGGGATATTGCAATTGCCCCCAAAGGCCTCCCAGATTAGTAGAGAAGGCACATATACATCTAGACACATAAATAGACATTCATGTTGATAAAGAGGCCATTTAACGGGAAGGTCATTGCTGCTGCATCAGACCCATCTGAGGTTTCAAGGCTCTGTCCCTTAATGGACTTTGACAACAGAAGATTCTTTGCCTTTTGTCCATGTCATCTCCCAGAAGAGTACTAGGGAAACCTATTGTTCAAGCAAATCTAAGTTTATTAAACCCACTTCAATAAAGCAAAGCACCCTTCCACTGAGTCTTAATAGTGTCTCACAAAAGGGAAACGGGGAGACAAGAAATGAAAAGAATCAGGGTTGATGACGCTGTGACTTTGAACTGGTGGCAAGGGCAAGGGTACTGAAGTGGTCCTGGATAACAAAACCAAGAAGTAAGCTAGTTCAGCCTGTTCCCTGTCCTATGCCAGTATGTTCTGGAACAGGTAGCTGAGTAGTCTCTGCTTATTTCCAGCATGGATTAACAAAGGGGCAATGATGATAAATAGAGTATAGACAGAGAGAGGGAGTTATGCTGTTGTTTTTGTCAGCTTTATGTCACTGTGATCAATCCACCTGGCAAAAACAACTTAGGGGAGGGAAAGTTTACTTTGGCTCATGGTTCCAGAGGTCCGTGGTCAGACAACTCCATGGCTCTAGACCCAAGGTGAGGCAGAACATCATGGCACAAGTGCCTGACAGAGAAAAGTAGCTCAAAACATGACAACCAGGAAGCAGGGAGAACACTTTGGTCATTTGGGACAAAATATAAACCCCAAAGGAAACCCTTACACAAAGTGACCTACTTTCTCCGGGCAAACCGTACTTGTCTACAATTACCACTCAGTTAAACCTATTCAATGGATTAATCCAATGATTTGGTCACAGCTCTGCTCTCATAATCTAATAATTTCACCTCTGAACATTTTTCAATTATCTCACACATGAGCTTTTGGGGTAATACCTTGTATCAAAACCTTAATACTATTTTAGTTATTTCCCTTTAAAGTGAGAGACTTTGTAGAGAGCCCTACACATGGCAAGCCTGTGGCTGGGAGCCTATCACAGGTCACTATGGAGAATACATCATGTGTGACAGTGTAGGTAAGGAAGGCAAGGTGTTGTATTTTCATGCTGCAGCAGGTGTTAGAACTTGGAGGTGTGGTCTGAGCATCTAGGTTGTGAGGGGGCATATTTCATAGTCTGGGAGAAGGAGTGCAGATATTCAGAGAGGGATTGTGGACCAAGCAAGATTTTGAGGGAATACTTTGCCAGGTAGAAAAGAGGATGAAAAGTGTTCATGACAGATGGAACTAGTTAATCAAAAAGTACACTCAGTATGTACAAATTGGTTATGTATGCATGTACAAATAGGTCACAATTAATCTCTTGGTAGTGCACCAAATAAAAAAATTAAAAAGAAAATAAAATGCTTTGTACTTGAAATAACAAGAATATTCAGCATAATATATGGCAGAAGAATAAGGCAATAATGAGTGTCTCCTCAGTACAAGTGTTAGTGTTAATTTTTATGTGGAGGCCACAGCTGAAAGCTCTTATTGGTGTGCACGGGTGTAACCCAGGAGGCATGAGAGAAGTCCCTTTCTCCTTTGATGCCCAGGAAAATGATAGCCTGGGTGAACTTGTCCTTGAATGTGCTTTGTCCTGAGAACACCCCTAGAAAAGAGAATCCTGGAAGGAAGGGTTAGGTCAGAGGGCACAGGTTGCTATGCCTCCAAGGTCCTGCAGGGAAGCTTGTTACCACACATGAGAAGGAGCAGAGGATTGGCAATCACTGGGGCACAGAGATGGGGAAGGTGGGACAAGTGAACTCTGTTGTCTCTGAATCCTCACAAACCACCAGTGGTTTAGCTCCAGGAGCTTCAGGCTTTTGTAGTAGTAAGTGGACTTTGCACAGAAGCAAAGTTGTTTTTTTTTAATGTTTTTATTGGTGCATTATAATGATTTTTAAAATGTTTTTATTGGTGCATTATAATTTTTTACACAATGGTGGAATCATTGCAACAGAAACATATGTGAACATTACAATTTACTCATTCATTCCCAAGTACTTCACCATCCCTTCCTCTCTTCCCTCATCTCTTCCCTCTACTCTGCTGGCCTTCCAAATTTTGTTAAATTTGTGCATTATAATTATACATAAAAGTGGGATTTGTTCATACATGGGCATTGTTTGGTTGATTTTATTCCTCTGCCCCCCTTCCTCTCTCTGTGGTCCTGTCATCTATTTTATTACAGTCCCTTTTTATTCCTTTCCCCTCTAGCTTTCACATATAAGAGGAAACATTCAAACCTCAACTTTCTAAGTCTGACTTATTTCACTTTGCATGATGTTCTCCAGTTCCATCCATTTGCCACCAAATGACACAATTTTATTCTTCTATATGACTGAAACTCCATGGTGAATAGATACCACATTGTCTTCAACTGCCAAAAGAAAATATAAGGTCAACCATCCAATATGTAGTCACAGACATTGATTTCCTTGATTATTTGTTTTTAGAGAGTATTCTGGGTTGACTATTTTTTAAAATTTTTTTTAGATGTTGATGGATCTTTATTTTATTCATCTATTTATGTGGTGCTGAGAATCGAACCCAGTGCCTCACACATGCTAGGCAAGCACTCCACCACTGAACCACAACCCCAGCCTTGACTTTTAATTGCATTAAAAGATAAATGTGTGTGTGTGTGTGTGCGCGCGTGCATGCCTATATAACATGTACTTAATGTTTTTAAACATGCAGGCTTAGATATGCTTAAAATATACATTACCTTAAAACAGATTAAGATTCTTGTGAGGCATGGTGGTGCATACCTGTTATCCTTTCTGACTTGGGACGCTGAAGCAGAAGGATTGCAAGTTCACTTCCAGCCTGGATAACGTAGCAAGACCCTCTTTCAAAATAAAAATAAAAAGATCTGGGGATGTACCTCAGTGTTACAGCACTCTGAATTCAATACTCCCAAAACATTTTTAAGTACAAAGTAATTTTCTTTGGAGGAGTTTCTCGTTATAAAAGTAGGAGGCATTCATTTTTGAAAGTTCAAAAAGTTGGCTTTGAACCTACTACCATAATTGAAACATTGTTAAAATTTTGGTTCTTTCTTCTTTTCCTACTTTTTAATTTTTTAAAAAATTTTAATAATCTTTTTGAGATAATAACTATCAATTTAAAACTTACAATTCACAGAGTTATGCAACTATCACTACAATCTAACCTTAGAACATCTTCATTCCTCTCTGAAAAAAAAACAACAACATAATTATGAGTTAGCATTTCACCTCCCACTCTCATCTACCTGACCTTAAGTAACCTCTAATTAACTTTTTACCCCTGTGGGTATCTCATATAAATAATATATGGTCTTTTAGGGACTGGCTTCTTTTGCTCAGCCTAGTATTTTCAGGATTCATCCATATTGAAATGTGTATCACACCTTCTTTCTTTTCATTGCCCAACAATACCGAAATACACTAGATGTTCTCTCTTTGAGTCAGTTTGGCCTTTGACCTTTTTTTCTGGGACTATGCTAATTTCATCCAGGTTATCCAATTTCTTTGCACGCTGTTTGTACTCATTGTATTCTTTCATAATTCTTTTATTTAGGTAAAGTCAGTAGTGATGTTTCTTCTTTCATTCTTGATTTTAATAATGTGATTGTTCTCTGTTAATTTTTTTCTAGTTTAGTCTAGCTAAATATCTTTTCAACTTGGCTGATCTTTGTTTTTAAGGTTTTAAATTTTGTTCAATTCTTGATTTCACTTATTTCCAATGTAATCTTATTCTTTTCATTCTGCTTATTCTAGGAATAGTTTGCTTTTATGTTTTATTAGTGTATTAGAGTAATACGTAACAGTGGGGTTCATTTTGACACAATCATAAATACACAGAATATATTTTGCCCCTTTTGGTCCCCAGTGCTTTCTCTCCTTCCTCCTGTTCCCCTTCCTCTACTTGTCTTCTTTTTCTGTTTTCCTAATTTGACACATTAGCATGTCCATTTTGGGGTGTTCCTCTTTATAAATTTACATATTTACAGTTATTTCCCCATGAATGCTGCTTGTGTTGTATTCCATAAAATTTTCAGGAGATGGAATTTGGGGATTCAAAATTGTAAGCACCAGGATATTAAGCATATGCCCAAATCATCTAGAATATACTTGCAGAGGCAGTTTCCAGATTGTGGAAGGTCCAGAGAGAGAAAAGATGAAGAGTGGCAGGGGTGTCGTTGAACGAGGTCTTCGACAGTCCACCAAAGGCCAGGACTCAGGGGCAGAAAAGGGAAATTGCAGGACCTAGTAGTGGTGACTACAGGAGAGAGCTGGGGTGAAGTTTGGCTTGGTGGCCACCTCCACAGAGAAACCCCACTATCTGGGTGTCCCAAAGGACAGTCCACAAACAAGCCCAAGATACAGAGTCTCCCTCTCTGGAACACGTGGGGGCACTTGACCAGTGACATGTTTTATTTTTACAAAGCTATAAAATGACAAAATATTTCCTAGCTAGGTCTGGAGGGAAAGAAAAAGATCTACTTGAAAGCAGAGAGTTTTGACTTAGTACAGGTCTCTAGGGAAAAGCAAAATCCTGCTGTAAAATGGAGACTGTTTGATGGGAGGCAGGAAACACCCGAGATAACCAGGTGCCTGGCTTAGTGACTGGCATTGAGCATGAGAAGGTCAGGGACTGCTGTGTGTTCTTCACTGTCCTTGTCAGACAGGTTCCTGTCTCTGGAAACACTATCTGTGATGGGCAGGTCCTTTGGGACACTCACCCTATACTTTGAAGTTTCCTTCAATCAAGACAGAAAGAAGCCCATGTAGAGATATGGGCGTCCATATTTCTTTTTTCCCAGAGGGCAGAAAGAAGCCCTGGATTGAGAACCTCGATTGCAGCCCTGAATGGCCGCATCTCACTTATCGTTAGCCCTCCTTACTGCCATCAGAGATTCTGTCAGTTGATGGGGAACCACATCAGAGACGTTGCCCCATGGATGTAATAAACGTCAGACAGACTCTCCAAATTTCTATTCCCACTGCAGTCTCCACAGGAGATTTTTTTCCACAGCACGCGAAGACTTGGTTACATGCCTGTCATGTCTGTTAATGGAAATGGCACAGCTAAATCTTCAGGCAACACTTTGAAACCAGCACCCCTGGTGGTTTGATAACATTTTTTTCCCCCATTACTTCTGTTACTTCTTAAAGAGCATGGAGGAATGTCAAAGGAGAGCGACACTCTGGGAACGAGGGGAAGGAAGATATGCATGCCTCTTCAAAACCGAATAACATGCTCACTTTGCCCTGCCATAAACTGTTGTATCTGATTTAATAAGTCTAAACTGATTATTTGTAGGCACAGAGGGGATAACAAAGAGGAAACATTGTGCTCGATAATACTGCCATGACAGTATTCATTCCCTAGTTTTTCTTTCTGGGCGGAAAAGGGTGTCTCTCTTTGGGAAGGCAGATTTCTGGGTTAATACTGCTCCTCAGGGACAGTGATGACACAGAAATTTCGGTTCAAAAGCACCTTGAGTGCTTCAGCGGTCCTAATAACTCGGGGATAGAGAGAGTCCCACATGGGGTGCAGGCGTGCGCCCCAATCACAGGTCTAAGTGACAGGAATAGCACAGCTCTGCACTGGGGCCAATCCTTAAAAATGTCTCCTCTCCCAGAAAAGGCTAATGGCATCATTTCTTTGGCTACAGAGTAGGAATTATTTCTTAGGATGCTGACATTGTGAATGTCAGTTTCTTGATGTATGGTCCAGTTTTAGCAATAACTCTGCTTTCCTGACAAGCCTGAGGAGAGGGGGCACTTTTCATATGCCCAGACTATAGCTTTATGGGGGTCTCCTCTCCCTGAGAACCTCATCTGGCCTCATCCTGCAGCAATGTCTCTTGAAACGAGATGCTCTGCAGATTTCTCTGCTGCAGGATCAGCGATGCCAACCATGGCATATGCACTGAAGGAGCCCAATGTGGTGCAAAGCTATTTGCTCCTTGTAGTGCTGTCTGGCAATCTGCAGGTCATGATCAATGGACTTTCCTTCCCTAACATCAGGTGCAAGTTCCTGAGGGGCAGAAGGACTCCACTCACTCTGTCTTCACACCATCAACAGCCACTCTTGAAGTTTGGTGTGGGCACCTCAAGGTGAATACATCAAGAGTCCCAAGACACTGAAAACTAAAATCTGCAGTCTGATTGGAGCACATGCTATATCAGAGGTACGCAAGGAAGGGGAGATGAAAAAAGTTGAATATATTCAGAATGGCTCATGCTCAGTTGAAGTTATTTCTCAGGATTGGCAAGCTCTACCACGTGAATTGGAATTTATTGTATTTCCCCTAAAATTTTAATGATGAAACATTTATGTCTCCTTTATATTACTAAGGGTCATGAGATGATTGAAAAGAAAATGTACTTTAGATCAAGCACAATTATGACATATCTATCCCAGAAGTCTCGTGGGGGCTCAGATTTGCTACATTTAAAAGAGGCTTGTTGGAATTTTGGAGAAACAATGAACATCCTGTGCCCAGCTGCTTTCCCGTGAGCTGTGTCTGGATCCCCACGTCTGGAAAGGCTGGCAAGATAAAATAATAGATCAAGATCATATCCATCTTTCCTTTCTCTATAAAGAGTAGAAACTTCCCCTGAGGTCCTTTGGAGTTGATTTGATCCGGATACCCTCAGGTGCTATGAGATCAGTCATCATCGTCCCTAGAATATAATCAGTGTCTGGCTCCTGCACACCTGCATCGTCAGCATGCCATCCCTTACTTACAATCAACATTACTTGAGACACTCTGGGATGATGTACTTAAAATAAGAGTCATGTATTTTAGTGCCACCAGACCGAATAAGGGAATAATTACCATTCCACCTGCCTGTTTACGGCATAAAACAAACATTGGGAATCAGACCAGATGGGGATGATGACCTATCTGCTGCAAAGGGGAAAGAGGAAGAATAAAAATCTTGGGAAATTCTATTCCTGGATTCTCACTGCTAGTTATTTCCTGATTCCATCTTTAAATCTAGACTATTTTTCTGGTTATAATCAAAATTCATACAAATTCATTTATTTAAGTAAATTTTTTACTCTATATAGTTCTACATTTCAGAAAAGTTGCAAAATTCCTTATACCCAATATCCAGCTTTCTGAAGTAGTAACATTTTATATCACAGTTAATGAAAAATATTCATAGATTGTTATCAGTTACAGTTCATATTTTATTCATATTTCTTTAGTGTTTACCTCTTTTTTTATGTTCTAGAATGTCATTTAGGTTATAACACTTAGTTGTCTTATCTCTTTAAGTTTCTCTTGGCTGTAATAGTTTCTCATTCTTTCCTTGTTTATGATGACCTTGAGAGTTTTGTGGATTACTGGTCAGGAATTTTGTACAATGTCCTTCAACGGGGATTTGTCTGATGCTATCACATGACTTACTTGTACACCAGTGTTAATAGCATAATTATTCCAAGAACCAAAAAAAAAACCCCATGTGTCCATCAACAGTAGAATGAGTAAACAAAACAAATCATGTATAATTCAATAGAATATTACTTAGCCTAAAATAAAGAAATTCTGGTCTATGCTACAACATGAATGAACTCTGAAAACATTATCCTAAGAGAAAAGCAAGATACAAAAGAAGAACAAATATCATTTGATTCTACATACTTGAGTTACTTAGAATAGGTAACCATATAAAGACAGAAAAAAATAGAAATTAGCAGAGGCTTAGAGAAGAGGAATAGGGAGTTATTGTTTTATAGGTACAATTTCTGTTTGGGATGATGAAAAAGTTTTAGAAATGGATGGTGGTCATCACCATGGCAAACATTGTGAATTTAATTAATGCTACTGAATTGTGCAAACAAAACAAAGGCCAAATGTTTTCTCTAATATGCAGATGCTCATTCACAAAAAGGTGGGGGGCACTAGGGAAGAATAGCGTTACCTTAGATTAGGTAGAGGGAAGTGGTGGGAGGGGAGGGGATGTGGGGATAGGAAAGATAGTAGAATAAAACCGCCATTATTACTGTATGTATATATGTGACTGCATGACCAATATGATTCTACAACATGTACACTCAGAAAAATGAGAATTTATATCCCATATGATATATCAAAGTATATAAATGCATTCTACTGTCATGTATAACTAATTAAAACAAAAAAAATAAAAATGGTAAATTTTGTGTTATGTATATTTATCACAAAAAATTAAGAAGACACTCCCATAAATCTTCCAGGTAATGCTAATATGTAGCAGGGTTGATTACCACTGGCTTTGACCCTTCATATTATTTTATCGGTGAGGCGCTCTCCCTTAAATAAGCCTCTTTGCATTTTTACCCTCAGTGTGGTGGAGTAAGCACCGGCCTCTAATTAGATTGTTAGTGTGCAAACCTGACCCTCATCATTTTCTGTGTACCACGGGCACCATCTTTAACTTCCCTAAGACCCCCATTGTCTCATCTGTAAAACTGGACTGTGCCTCAATTTTTCAAAAATTAAGATGTTTTATACAGAGGGCTTAGAATAGTCTAGAATATTTGCCATCCAATCCAGTTCACATGTGGTGATAACAATAAGGTGATGGTTAAGATTTCCTGAATCAGAGGTAGGAATGTGTGGATAAAAATGGGAAAGCCATAGTTGACTTGGTGCAATAGTTCACCCACTCTCAGATTAAGGCTTTGGCTGAGGAATTTGAATTTCTGGCAACTAATCCTCCCAGATGTTTCTGGTGCAGAGACCACACTTTGAGAACCAAGAGCTTAGCCATCAAGAAGATCCTGTCTCTTTGAATTATCTGAAGTTAACTAAAAGACCCTGTTCCTGGAATGTAACTTTAAAGGATGTTTATTATCTTATTTGAGGCATTATGTCTTGGCTTGTCAGCCCTATAATCTTAATCATTATACTTCACCAAGCATTTCAAAACATATGTGCTATAAACGAAGTAGTTAAACTTTGAACTAAGTATTAAACCAAGTTAAAATAACTTCTGGTGTTCTACTGCACCGCAAGATGACGGCAATTAACAATAATGCACTGCATATTTCAAAACAGCTATGAAAGAGAATGTTGAACGTTCTCACCATAAAAATGATGAATATTTAAGGTGATGAAAATGATAATTAGCCTGCTTTGATCATGCCACACAGTGTACACATATATCAAAACATCATATTGTACCCTATAAACATATACAATTATTATTTGTCAATTTAAAAAGTTTGAATCTGAAGGTTTAGTAAATTCAGTCATGTTGTTTCTGAAAAACTGGAGAATTACTGAGTCATGCTTCAGTCAGAACATACCCACTCAGGAGCCCCGAGTCTTGCTACAGATGTTGAAATCTCTGCTGCCTCTGAGAGAGGATCGATTTCTTCATGCTGTCAGGCTTCCTTCCTGACAGCCTTATCACAGCTTTCTGACTCACCAACTCGGACTTTGAGAAATGTAATGAAACAGGCATATGATATGCCAGTACATGGGCATCAGCAATCAGTGGGGAAAGGACTTAAGCCCCTTTCCTGTTAAACCAGTGTATTGGGTGTGAGGCCTGGGATCCCCGCTGAAGGACAGTAAGAACATTGACAAATTATTTGGTCTTTCTTAGCATTTGTAACCTCACATATAAAATGGGAATAACAGTCTCTTCCTAAAGGATTGCTGTTGTACTTATAGTCTATGGTTGGAACTCAGTGAGTGATTGTTCGTATTTTAGTTGTTCTTATTTGATGATCCCAAGGGTAGAAATAAAACCTCAGACTTAGTTCTTACAGTTCAGGAAACAAAAGGTCTCTTGGTTTCCTCTTCCTCCTCCTGCTCTTCCTGTTCTTCTTCCACCTTTTCCTCCTTCTGTTTCTGTCCTCTTCCTCTCTCATGCAAACATATTTCCTGTTGGCAAAACTCTATAGATGAGTTTCTTAGCAGGGCTTTCCAGAATGTGCTTGCATATTGCCCTCTCCTGCACTTCCTCCTCTTCTGACCCCACTAGGAAAGGCAGCATTCTAAGGAGTTGCTCAAATTCCACTTGAGCCTCTGCAAAATTAAACAAGGCCAGCAGCGTCCCATGCCTTCTCATTGGTATGCCATTCCACTCAAGAGTGCTGGGCACTGTAAATGACACATGAATTATGTATGCCGGGGCTCAGCATCACATTTAGCATGCCTGAAGCAACATGCAGTTTGAAGGAAAGTCATTTTGAATCTGTGATGTATTACACATCTAAACACTTAGCAGGAGCCAGGGCCTGCATGCTGGTGTCTGAGAGCTTGGAAAGTTGAGCGCACAGTGTGACTACGGCCCTCTCTCAGTTCATGTGGCCATTGCACTCCAATCCTCCACCCAGGTGGGAAGTCTGCTCCTCCATTGCCCCACCTCCTGTGGTTAATCTTTAGGATTTAGCCTTTCTTTTTTCTCTGCAATGTAGCAATCTCTTAAGCTTCAAGGTGAGGCTCAGTAAAGCTTAGCATTTCCCTGTACACCTCATGGCACAGGGTATCCAAACACCTCTTTGCTGTCTGCGGGACAAGGTTATGGCTCCTGCAGTCCTTCAGCAATGATAATATGACTCAACTGAATGGGATCATCCTCCCCTCATAGAAGAATGCTGCTCTGCATAGGTGGGGACTTCAATTGGGGAACTTCACAGAAATGAAGCAGATAAGCCCTGGACTTTGTAGTGCCCTGAACACTCTCCTTCCAAACACATGGGTTCTTTTGCCAAGAATGCCACCTCTTTCCTTCCTTATATGGAAAACTACAGGCTTCCTTGGAGTCCATTCCAGTTGAAATCTTAAAAGCTTTCTATATTCCTGTCTGCTTGTTCCCTCTACCACCCTTCTTCTCCAAGAAAGCAATACACAAAACAGAAACAAAATCTCAAGTGGACATCACCTTGTCTGGTAAAAGCTCCTTATTGAACAGATCACATTTCACTGCAATTTTTTTTTCTCCTACTAGATTCTTAGCTTCTGGGGATACAGAGCTATGATCTCCTCTTATCTCTTATCACTAGCCTCTAGCATTGTGATCAGTGCTGGAAAGCTGATCATCTTGATTTTGTGAGACCATGACTTATGTAAAATCTAGTGTTTGCATGAAATGGTGCACAGTTGGAGGCACTGGGCTCTTGAAAATTAACTCCCCTTTTTTTACTGGTGCGGGGGAGTACTGGGGTTTGAACTCGGGGGCATTTGACTACTGAGTCACATCCCCATCCCTTTATTGTATTTTATTTAGAGACAGGGTCTCACTGAATTACTTAGCACCTTGCTTTTGCTGAGGCTGGCTTTGAACTTGCAATCCTCCTACCTCAGCCTCCTGAGCCACTGGGATTACAGGCGTGCACCACTGTGTCCAGCCCTGATGTGGTTCTTTATCCCAGGCATGAATGACTTTGACTAGCTGAACCCAAGTCTACTGGCTTTGTGGACTACTGAAAGGACTAAATTAATTCAGCATTATATAGTAGATCAGCCTCGTCATGGGACAGATGTGAAGGGCTCTCAACAGTATAGGTGTATCACTTAAAGAATGTATTCCACATTCTAAAGAGTTCTTATTTATTATTTCTTTTTAATTGCCCTAAGAACAGTTCTCAAAATGTTAGCTATGACCTCTGGAAACTATAATCACCCACCATCCTTCTTGTTTCCCGTGTTAAATAATATTGAACTATGCAAAAATAACCTTAGTTGCTTTGCTCTGGAAAACACTCATTCCAAGAAGATAAGGCTGGGAGTTATGGAAAATAGCTTCCTTATCAAAGCTGACTGCTTGATACATCCTTACTCACTTCAAGGTTCTCACCTATCTGTGCCCATGAATCAAAATCTATTATGCAAAAATTCTTTTCAGTCCCAACCAGTTTCTTTCCTCAAAAAGCCCTGATGCCTTAAACTGATCTGGTTTATAACATAAAATCCTATAAATATCCCCCAGGTGGTCCCCTTTCTGAAATGATATGAGAATTCTGTCAAAGTGGTGTTTTTAACAGTAATTTAACTAGCTTTACTTTGCTCAACCAGCAGGTTTTAGAGGTCTTTTGGAGACCTGCAAGCCTACGGCTCAAATATGTAAATATGATACTCAGATATCTCATGATTTGTTCATTTCTTTAGGAAAGCTTTGAAGATCAAGCTGACAGAAACAAAAAAAATCCTTAAGGTAGAAAAAAGATAACCATATCCACACTTTATATTTCATGTGTTTCTTCACGCAACAGTTGGAAAATATCTTCATTCCCCTTCAAATCTATTTGTTCTTGTTTTCAGTGTAATTCTAACTGCCTTGGTTTTCTGATTTCCCAACCTACAGCAAATGAAAAAAACTACTGAGCTTTTAAGAAAATGCATCAATGGAAGTTCTTCTGCTTAAATCCAGAGAGCAATGGCCATCTGACTGACATTTGGCCAGGAGGACACCTGCCACAGGGAAGGGGACGGGCCATGGTAGCATGCCTTGGTACCCCAGTGCTTGCTCTTCCTCTAGGAGGGCATTTCACCTAGCTTAGCTCCAGTGTGGTTTGGTCCAACTCTGTACGGGCCACCAAATGCTGCAGTCTGGCTGGGCACAATTCAGGAGCCACTTGTCAAGCAGAAACAAACTTTATTTTTAGAACACACAGCCTCACCACATGAGCTCTTCAGGAATTCCCTCAGAGCTCAACTGCCACCACCGGCTTCCCACAAGCCTCTCAACCCCCGCCCCCACTCCTCCTGCTCTTGAGGCCGATTGGCTGGGTCGCATGGGTGGAGCCAAAAAAGTCCCCCAATGAGCAGCTCCGTGGTCTGAAAGGGCGGGGGAAACAGCCCAATGAGCATCACCGCAGAGGAGCCAATCAGTTGGCAGCTAGAAGTTTACTGGGGAGCTGTGAGCCAATCATCAGCTGGCAGCTGGAAGTTTGCTGGGGCCTCTTCGGCTGTGGCTCTCAACATCAATACTGCTGGCCCTGCTCTGTCTTTGTCCCTATGACCTTGTTGCTGTTAGTTCCTCCCCAGGCCAGGTCCCTCAGATGTGAACTAACATTGGAACTTCCCCAGAAGCTCCCTACCTCATTCATGGCCAAGCTGGAATTTTTGGCCCAAAGATAATTTTTCTTCTACTTCCTCAAATAATCAAATTTCATATAAACCTAATAAATGTGTATGGAAACCACTTTCTGTGTCTCACTATCTCTTGGCATCTCTTGTAGACATTCAGACCTCCTCTGGTGAGTTGAACCAGGTAGAACTCTCTGTACTTTTTCTAAAATTTCCTTTGTCCTGTTTTTTTTTTTTTTTTTTTTTTTAAATGAACAATGCTACCATCCTTCTGGTCATCTGAGAGAAGAAAGTGGACACTATTCTCTATTCCTGTTCCTTTCCCTTGCTGCCCATCTCATCATCAGTCACCAAGTCCAGGAGAGTTTTCTTCCCCAATCTGTTTTTCATTATAACCACATAACCTCTTTCCCTAGATTATTTCTGTATTTCCTAACTACTCCTCAAGCCTGAAGTCTCTCTTTTCCCCCAGGTTACTGTCACAGTTACACGGTTAGTACCCAGTTACACAGCTAGCAAATTAATCATGCTAGTTCTTAATTAAAATTCTCACCCAACACTCAGTAGCATTAGAATCTTTGCCCATAAAATTACTGAGGCCTGAGGCCCATTATCAGATGTGTTGACACAATGGATTGAGATTAGGACTCCAGTTTTCCAAATGATTCTGATGTGCAGCTAGCATCACCATCTCCATGCTGGGGACGGAGTCTGGCACCTGTGTTCACCCACTACCATCTCAGGCACAAAACTTCCTGCTGGGCCTGACTTCATTCAGATTCTCAAATGCTGAGAATGGCCCCTTCCTCTCAAAATGTCTTTGCTCCTTCCTGTTTCTAACCTCACCACCTGCTAGGTGCTTACCTGCTTTTGTGAAGAGTCAAGTGAAGGACACTTCTTCAGCTAAATTTTGTGGTCCCTTCTTGATACATGTCGAGCATCCCAAATCTGAAAATTCAAAATGCTTCAAAATGTGAAGCTTTCTGAGTGTAAACAGACAAGACAAGTGGAAAATTCCAAGACATGAGCCTTTTTTTTGTGCACAAAAATTTTTTAAAAATATTGCATAAAATTACCTTTAGACTATGTGTTTAATGTCTATGTAAAATTTAGACTTGGGTCATCCCTAAGGTATCTCATCACACATATTTATATATTCCAAAATCTGCAAAAAAATTGAAATCCAAAAAATAAAAACCAAACAAACAAACAAAAAAACTTGTGGTCCCAAGCATTTTGGATGAGGGATGTTCATCCAGTAACTTGACTGCTTTCTCTGCAGTATCCCATATTTCCCAGATTTTTTTACTGGCTTGACAAGAACACTGGAGGATACTTATTTGCTTTATATGCCCCCAAAATGCATTTCCCAGGAGCCAACTGTTTGTCAGGCCAATGCTAAGGAGTACCCATTGTAGAGTGACTGTCTAGTGAGTGGGTGGACATTAAGAAAACAACAAATATGATTGTAGTATGTGAGGAAGGGAAGAAAGTGGGTAGAACAAATGAGAACAATGGGGAACACTGTCCCCTGGATGCTTGTGGACGTTCCTCTTTAATCTGTGGAAGTCATTCTCACTACATGAGGGGCCTACTCATTGAGAGATCAGCTGGGAAGTCAGGAGAGAAACAGCTGGCACAGGCTTGTGAGGCCTGGGTCTTTGTGCATGTTTTTAAATTATTTGTAGTGCACTGCAAAGCTTGAACTCCCCCAGCTGTTCATTTTTTTTTTCTGTAAGATTTATGGTTCCTGTGTTCTCAAATCATTCTGTTTGGTGGAAGGCTTTTGGATTCTACACCTGGATAGATGTAATGGAGATATGCGCAGATACCTAAAGTCATTGCCTTAGTCTGTTTTTCTACTATAACAAAATACTTGAGACTGGTCATTAATAAAGAGAAGACATTTGTTTCTCAGTTCGGGAGTCTGAGGAGTCCGTAACTGAAGCTCTAGTAGTCTCCATATCTGGTGAAGGCTGCTTCAAGATGGTACCTTGAACACAGTGTGCCTTCACGTGCCCCAGAAATTCAGTAGTTTGCATGACTTCTGGAAAAATCACAGAAGGCATGGTAGATTTCTGAATTTCTCTGAATATCTTGAAAAGGTGTACTGACACATGTCCATCTTCTTTGATGGTTTCCCTGCATCCCACTCTGGAGGGAGTTGGTGTGCATGGGGAAGAGGAGGGGAGGGGGAACCCAAGTGGAGATGGTCAGTGGAAACTTCTGTCATAGGCTCAGGGTTGAGCATGGGCACTGGGAGAGGGAGGGCCAGGATGGAGTAGACCTTCCCTGAAAGGTCTTAAGGAATGACAAGAGCTAGGAAAAGAGGGCAGATCTGTCCAGGCAGGGACGTTGGCTGAGGCCTACATAACAGTGTGGATTTGGGAAGCATGGTTGCAGATGTAAGCAGAAAAGCCTGGAGGCGCAAGGAGCCAAGAGTTAGGGAGAGAAGGAGCATCAGGAGGTAAGGTGGCGAATCTGACAATCCACACTCTCTGGGCTTGTGGAGGAGGCGAGGGTGAACCAGACCAGAATCTGCCCTCATAGATGACAGGATATAGGTTTCTTCAGGGATCATACTTAGTTCTGCCACCATTTCCAGACCACAATACAGAGACTGGCACATAGAAGGTCCTGAAAACCTGAATCAATAAAATGAGGTGCTTCGACTCTGTGTAAATATATTGAAAAGTCCCCAATATTATTCATAAAAAAGAGGAGTCAAATTCATATCAGACATTGTGGGGTCAGGCTAAAACCAACAAAGTCTCCAAATATGCATCAGGCAAAGTCAGGGAAATATGCCCACAGTACGGTCAGCCAGATGCTTCAGCTCTTCTATCTAAGGTTTATAAAATTTGTTTTTGACATTAAAACCTAGGCGGAAGTAAATAAGTCCCTCAACTTAGTTTTCCAAACACTGGAGTCTGAAACAAAAATCGGTATGCAGGGATCTTATTTGGAAATGGATTCCAGACAGCCATAGAAAGGAATAGGGAAGGCAATGGCGAAAGCCAAGTTAGGAGGAATTACACATTTGGCCATGGCTGCTTTTGTCTTTGGCCCAATTACGCAGGTTTTTGAGTAAGCTGACAGCATTAACTGTCCATCTGGGGGACCAAGGTTTAATGACTCTTGATCCCATTAGTGAGTAGATCCCCAAGGTGCTTGGCCACCAGAGTGCTCAGAACCTGAGGCCTGGATTTGGAATCTGGTCCTCACTATTTACTATCAGTAATTTAAAACATCCGTGTGGCTATTTGCTCATGTCAAAGTGGAAAAATTGGTGATATCTACTGATTTGTGGGATAAAGAATAACAATAGTATACAGTACCTGCCCCTCTGTCTAGAAAAGGTTAACAGGCTTTTCCCCTATCCAAGTTGTCTGTTTGGTGTCTCCCAAACTTTCCTGAAGACTCAGCTGGCTAAAAATTCAGATTTCTAAGCCTATACCCTGCAGAGGCTCTGAGTTCAAAAGTTCCCTTAGACATCTGCTTTGCTGTGATGAAATGCCTGAGAACATCAACTTGTGAAGAGCAAGGTTTGTTTTGGCTCACAGTTTCAGAGGTCTCAGTTCGTGGCCACTTGACCCTGCTGCTTCAGGCCTGTTATGGCCTAGTCTATCATGGGAGGGGGCTTGTTCACCTCATGACAGTCTGGAAACAAAAAAGAGAGAAAGAGAGGAAGAGACTGGGGTCCCTATATCCCCTGTAAGGGCATTCCCCCAATGACCTGACTTCCTTACCCGAGGCTCCATATCCTAAAATTCCACTACTTCCCAGCGGGGCCACAGGCTGCCAACCAACCCTTTAGCACAGGGCCTTTGGGGGATACTTCCACCTATAGCTTAGGTAGTTACAAATTTCAGGATGTGTTTATTTTGGCTTGTCAAAAGTTATTGTGAATCCTCTCTCAAATTGATACCTTCAGGAGGTTCCCAGGATGTTGAATACCCAGGAATTGTTTCCAAGTGAGGGAGGGAAGGGAGTAAAGGATGATTAGAGGAGTTCCTTTTGACCTGAGGTCAAAAAGATAACAAACGAGAAAATGTGTAATGTGTGTCTCTTCCTCAGTGAGGCAGTTGGGAAAGCAGGCACAGAACCAACACACACACACACACACACACACACACACACACACACCCACGGCAGACATGAGCAACATGAGCAATTTCATCTGAGGACGGGCATATGCAAGTATGCTGTAAAAGATGCCCTGCCCTCTCGCCCTCCTCACGGGAATGGTTTCTCCTTGGCCCATATCCCCAGTCAGCTCTATCAAGGATGCCGCTCACACCCTGAGACCAGTTACTGAAGAGACACCAAGAGACATGGAGACAAATTTGGATCTTTCTCTGCTTCCCATGCCTTAAAAACTCTAGGTAATAAGAAGATGTAAAATGCAACCTAGAAGGCTCCGTGGCCTCCCTCTGGAATTTCAGTGCTAACTCTAGAGGGTTATCCAGGAGAAAAAAACAGGAAAGTTTATCTGCAGAAGGGGTCCACCCTCAGTAATGGAAAGGACTGGAGAGCTTTCCTGAGTGGAGTTCCTTTGGACAGTGGGGGGAGGTTGGGAATGCAGGCAGTTGCTCTTTTTTTCACACATTTCACACATGTCTCCTGCCTCTAGCCCTGCCGGAGCCTGTTTTTCTTAACTGTACTATTGACCTTCTCTGTTGTTTCTCCTTCACCTGATCAACTCCTTCATTCCTCTCCCTCTCATATTCCTCTCCATCTCACCTCCACTGGGGGCCTCGTTTCCATGTCTTCCTGCTCCCCAATCTTCCCACTTAACTTCACTGAAGATGACCCCATGTTTTCTTCCTGGTCCTGTGAACTCTGGGCATGACACAGGCCACTGTCTCTAGCCACCAACCTTCCCATATGGCTCTCTTTCTGAGGCCCCCTCCTCTGCATGATCTAGACATCATAGTTCTGTACACATCATTTGTGGGAAAAGTAAGGTGGCGGCCTCATAAGTTTCCTGACCTCCTCTGAAGCATGCTGGGATCAGACAAGAAACCTACCAGAAAAAGTCCTTCAGATTTCACAGAAAAAATGTCGACAGCCCAAATACCCACACCCAATGGGACCCAGACAATGTGGAGGTAACTTGGAGGCTGTAGGTGCAAAGGGGCTGTTGCTCAATGATGCAGAATGGCCATGGTGTGCATATCCTAGAATAGGGTTAAGAGAAAACTGATCCTGGGGTCAGAGTGAGGGCTGCCAAATAAGCAAGTAAGATACAGTTGGCCCAGTTAAATTTGAATTTCAGATAGATCATGGGTCAATTATGGTACAATGATGTCCCATGCCATATTTGGCATACTTAACATGGGAAGCTGAATTAATCTTCCAAAAATGTTCATGTCCTAATTCCTAGAACTTATTAATATATTGCCCTACAAAACAAAGGGTTTTGTTCCCCCCAAATAACATTATCTTGGATTATTTGGGTGGGCCCAATGTAGGCAGAAGAAACCAAAATGGGCAAGAGGGAGGAAGAGTATCTAGTGTTAGCAGGATGATGGGAGAAGGACTTTACCAGTCACTGCTGGCTTTGCATGTGGAGGACAGGCCAGGAGCCAGTGACTGCAGGAGGCTTTGGAAGCTGCTAAAGGATAAAGAAATGGATCCTCTTATAAAGGCTTCAGTAGGAATGCAGCCCTGCCAACATCTGGACAATAGCCCATGGAGACCCATCTCAGACTTCTGACCTCTGGAACTGTGGGATGGCAAATGTGTGTCGTTGTACACCACTGAGATTGTGAAAGTTGTTAGAGCATCAGTAGGAAGTGAACACACAGATACTAAAAAAAAAATGATCATCTGAAATTCATATTTAATTGTGTTGTTTGTATTTTCTTTGGTAACTAATCAGAGATGTAGTAAATGACTAAACTTGACTGTGGCCAGAAATCAGACTATAATCCCTGATGCAAACACCAAGTAGGTGCCACAGGGGCTCTGACAGGTACTTCAGCATCGTCATCTATAAAATGGGGACAATAGCAAATAAGATGATAAGAAAGGCTTTTATGGGCTGCCCTATGAGAATGTTTTGAACATGTTTACTGTACATACCAGAGTACCAGCACAATTTCTAGCAGGCTGAATAGTGAATCGTTGAAATTGTTTGGTTCCTTTCCCCTTCCTCCCATGCTGGTGGGACGGGTCCTGATGTCTTTCCTGAGCTTGATTCTCTTGAATTTGGGGCAGGGGTGATGCAGGACTTGGACAACCCAGGAGGGGTGCATATTGCATGGAGGTTGTGCACTACTCCCAACACATCATCTGGGAGAGGCCCCACATAGAGAATCCCGCTGCCAGGGGAAAACTAAAGGCTATCCAGAGCAACCTTGAAGACCAGGAGGGCAAACCCAGGGCTATCTGAGAGGCTCTATGTAGAAAGTGACTTCACCTCTAAGCAGAGGGCCACTCTGTCTCTGCAGTGTGGGCACACTCTGCCCTCAGAGATTATTCTTACTGTTCTCTGAGTCACATTTATGAAGTTAAGGTCCAATCAGCTGAGGGGCAGATTTCTTAGAAAGGTCTTTCTTAATTTGAGTCCCTAATTGCCATGCACTCATGTGTGTCTATGTGCAACATGTGTGTGTGCATGTGTGTTTGAACATGCACAGTTAACAGGTATTACAATGTGAAATGTGCATAACCCCCGAATAGCTATTCCACAGAAATTTGTTCCTCAAAAATACCTGTGCAAGTGTGTAAATAAATGTACCAGGGTGTTCACTGGGGAACTGTAACCATGCATTTACTATGTTATGCACACTGAAATTGGACTATTCAAACAAAACTCAAATGACCATTGGGCCAAGTGTTATAGTGATTCTTAAGTCAGATGACAGGTCAGATGCATCATTGACAGATCAAAGGGAATTCCATTTATGAGCACTTGAGTTGCTCTGCTGCAGAAAGGGAGGGAACCTAACTTCTGCTTTCCTGTCTGTGTCTTCTCAGATTCTCCTTCTTCATCCCACCTTTCCTTACAGAGATGAAGATAGACCTCAGCAGGCACCAGGAGCCTTCAAGTTGGCCTGGGGTGTTCAGATGATCAGAATGCTGCAGAAGAAGTGTCAGCATTGGGAACATGATTGGACAGTGAGTATCCAGGTCATGATCAAATCTCAGCTTGTGGAAAGCTCTGGAGAAGCATCAGGACCTTCTCCAAGGTGGCCAGTTCCCTAGTGTGTGTGTGGGGGTCATTTTTCCCTGGGTTCCTCTGGAAGTGGTGAATGTTCCAGGCTGACCTCAGATAGTACTGGGAGCTCTGAAGGGCAGCTGTGTCTGTTCCCCCAAGACACTCGGCCCCTTGGGGCTGGGGATGTAGCTCAAGCGGTAGCGCGCTCGCCTGGCATGCATGCGTCCCGGGTTCGATCTTCAGCAGCACATACAAACAAAGATGTTGTGTCCGTTGAAAACTAATAAATAAATATTGAAATTCTCTCTCTCTCTCTCTCTCTCTCTTAAAAAAAAAAGACACTCAGTCCCTTTTCCTGAGTCTTGCAGAGACTTTCTGTTGGACTCTTTTTGTTCTTTAATCAAGCTTCGGCCTGTCCAGTGTGATCTCAGATATTGGACCCATGCACAACTGTGACTGTACCATGGTTCTCTCAGGAAACAGTGAGCCTTCTTTTTGCCCCCTACCAGGCAAGAGGTCTCCCTGAACATTTGAAGAGAACACAACTAAATATAAAAAGAGTGGTCAGCAGCAAGCTTGGCTATTTTATGGGGTCTTTCACTAGCTTCAAGGAAAGGAGCTCACTGACTCTGAGGCATTTTCAGGTTGTAGCCTCTCTCTTTCTCTGGTGGTCAGGTCATCTGGAATGGACCTCCTAGCCTGTGGCCCACTGGTCCAGCATCACGGCATTAATAAAAGAGGGGGATAATTGATAGAATACTGTGGATACCAGTCAGAAATGTCTGCATGGCTGTCACTTCTTGTTTTGGAGAAATCTGTACAAAATCAATAATGTTTATTAGTACACACTGACTATGTCACACTATCCTTCCTTGTACAGTTGCCCTGCAGGTCCCCAGCAGAGGCATTGGACATGCCTGCAGCCAAGCAGCTGGAAGCTGATCATTTCAATAGGAGTCCTGCCTATGCTCCTCTCTGCTCAGCACTGCTCAGTTGTGGTTGTGCATCATGAGAGGAGGTCACCCAGCACAGCCTGGGGGAGAAGCAATGCCAACATACCCACATCCCCCACCCCGCCAGGCTTTCACTTTTACCTAAACCACCCCATGTTTTCACAGTTGTCCTTCTCTTTGTAGACTAGCCCCTCTGCAGCTGTTCCTTCAGGGCAGGGGCCAGTCGCCCTCCACTGACTGCATGGGCTTTAAGGTCATGGATTGGAATAAATCATTGCAGAAAGAAAGCCCTCCTCTCACTAGGGGGAGATGTCAGTGGGGGTGTTATGGGATGAATCCTGTCCCTCAAACTCATTTGTTAAAGTTCTGACCCTCAGTACTTTACAATGTGACTGCAGTTGGAGATAGGACCTTTCCTATCTCCAAAGTGATGGTTAAAACTAGGCCATTAGAGTGAGCTCTACTCCAACGTGACTGGAGTCCTTATAGGAAGAAGAGGCATCAGGGGTACACACACTTAGAGGGAAGACCATATGAGGACACAGCAAAAAGACAGTCATCTAATGTCAATGAGGAAGGTCAGGGGGAGAAATCAACCCTGCGCACACCTTGGTCTCTGGACTCCACAACTGTGAGAAAATGAATTCTTGATTTAAGTCACCCACTCTGTGGTACTCTGTTATGACAGTCTTAGCAGACAAATACAGAAGTGGAGATGAAGGTGGAGGTAGCCCAAAAGAGCTTGCATATCGTGAAGGCAACAACGGTTTGTGCAAATCCCATGTGGATTTGGCCATGAGGTCATAGTTAATGGACCTAGTACTCAAGAATCCGTCCCACTTACAACTCCTACCCCATGCCATCACACAGATTTTCTTATATTGCGATGTACAAACATTTCGTGCCTCCTCATTACCCTTTGGTGCATGACAGACAGTTATTAGTCATTCACATTCAGCCTTCAAGAAACTGAGGTTTCAAGATCATATGAGCTTCTTATTAGACCCCATATTATTATTAGACCCCATAGCCATTCTTCCAGGTCACTCTATGAGAAAAGTACTTCTAAGCTCCATATTGGAGCTTGTTTGTTGCAGCCTTGCCACTTTGATTTTGTCCTGATAGGAGAAAAGCCAAGCCCGAGACAGATGGATAGCCACTTTCCTCGTCTTGGCAGCTGCTTTGACAATTCAAAGTGGTAAGAGCTTTTAAGAAGTTCACTGAGGTTAAGTGTTAGCAAGCCAGGCTAGAGCTGGGAAACTTGGCCCGGAAGTCATTTCCCTGTCAAACAGTGGGTGGGAGTGAAGACCACTGGACGGCAAGTAAGGCAGAAGTGACCAGGACTGTAGTATCATACCATGTTGTTCCAGTGACTCGTGAGAAAAACTCCATCCTCCTCCTCTACAGTGTCCAGAAACTTGTGTGTGACTCGCCAGTGTGGAGAGAAATTGTGCATCCATGTGTGTTGTATTTTGTGTCATGAGTAGCGGAAACTCTAAGAAGTTCATGACTAGATGTGTAGGGTTACTCTAAAGGTCAACCAGTCTCATGGAAGCTGCAACGGTAATTCTACAAGCTCCCTCCTCTTGGCATTCCCCCCGCCCCCCAATCCTACAATGTAAAGATACTTGTTCACTCAACCATCACAGCCCCAGGCCTCAGCCTAAGCTTGTCCATGCGCTATACTTTGCATGCTCAATGTCCCCCAAAGACTCATCTGTTGAGCCTTGGTCCCAAGGTGACCCTAGTAGGAGGTGGGGGAATCTAACAGGAGGCCTTAGGTCACTAAGGTCTGCGGGTCCCCGTCTTTCTCTTTTAGCTTCCTGATCATGAGGTGAGCCATTTGGCTCCACCACATCCTCTCATCAAGTGCTGCATTGTCCCAAGTCTAAAATAATGGGACAAATCAATCATGGACTGGAACCTCCAAAACTGAGCCAAAACAACACTTTTCTTTTCCAAATTCATTATGTCAGTATTTCACTATAGTAACATACAGCCGACTTACAGCATGGGTAGTGCAATTGGTTTCCATGGATCTGTATCTTTTCCCCAGGGGTAAAATTCTCCTCAGAAGACCTCCTATGTTTTGTTAATCTAGTAGCTCTGCTGGTTTAACCGTCATTTCATAAACCTTCACACAGTGTTCTCTCTACTACTGTGTCCTCAACCGAGTAATGGCCAGGACATATTTTCTGATCCAGTTCCCTGCTCTGACCAGTTGGCAGCTGTTTAGAGTGGTTCCACATTCTAGTGGACCCTGACAGAGTGCTGGGCTTTGGAGGGCATGGGTAGAGGCAGCAAGAGCAAAGGATTCCTGTGTGTGTGTGTGTGTGTGTGTGTGTCCAGAGCTCTCTGCTAGGACCTTTCAAGGTGAGGACAGGTTCTTCGGCAATCACTTGAATCACAGAGGACACCTGGGTCAAGCTTCACAGGTGAGTGAATAGATGCCACTGGAGCATAGAGCATGGCGGGGGCACCACCCAACACCTACTCACAGTATGGGTGCACTGTTTGGGAACAACCTTTTAATGATTCAAACTCATTCCCTGTGAAGCTCAATAATTCAAACATATTTTATCTAAAAAAGGAAAATGTGCAAATATTAGATAAGGGTCTGAATTAGGAACAGGGAGAATTCTCTATTTTCTCTCTAAAATTACCAATATAAATGATCCTTTTTATATTACAAACTAGCGTGGACCCCTAGCAACTTAATTGCCTGTTTGTTATCACAAAGCGATGCCCATGACTGCTGGAACCGCAGCTTTTAATTGGGGAGAGAAAATCCAACAGCTCCTGGGTTGAGCTGCACATGTGAAAATTCCTGTCGCCCTTCAGCAACCGTGTCTCGACCCTTTAGCCTGGGACTGGGCCATTCAGGGTTCAGCCCTCACCTTCTTCCCCAGCTGGGCCAGTGTCTGTCTGCTGGCCACACAGGATGCACGGTGAATCCTCTCAGATTTCAGCTCTGACTCCCTTCTGGAGGGCTCCTTTAGGTGTCTCAATGCCTCCTGCTGCTTTTCTGGACTTTTCTAGATTTCCCTCAGCTCCAGATACTTCCCTAAGAAAGTAGGATTGAGACAAAAGTGGGAAAAATGCAGGTCTTTGTAACCAAGCATCCTTAATTAATAAGCAAAATTGTGCAGCATCAATTAACCTGAATCTCCTGTTTCCAAGATGTGGAGCCACAATGTTCAGAGGTATTTTTAGGATAAAATTAAGTTATGATAATAAAGTCCTTTACCTGTCTCCTTTCTGTCTCCTTTTAGGTAGTTTTCATGTACACATACCTATCAAATCACTCATCCACACATTTATTCAACAAATTTATTTCATGTCTACTATTTGGAAGGCATGGTGCTAGTGGTTAAATTGATAATGAAATAATATGTGCTTTTTGGACAGGAATCCTGACTTTTTCTCCTCTTGCATTGTTACAGTACTAGCAGTGCCTCATCAGGTCTTGCCGTCCAGGTGACTGTAGTTAGGCTGGGCTCTTTGTTCTATATAATTGCCTCCCTGTACCTGCCTCTTAGACACAGCCTCTCCAGCCATACAGTTTTGAGAAGCATCAGTTCTTACTTAATATTGACCTTTGTAATGTGGGTTTGCATGATTAATCCTTCAGGCATGCTTGTTTTTCACTAGAATAAATGCGAGCCCCTGACCTTGTGGGTTTATCGTCCAGCTATTCCCAAAAAGGTCTGGGCTGGGTTTCTGGTGAATAGACGGAGGTGACAGGTAGTCCCTGGGTTAGTCAGCTGTCCATCACTTATAACAAAATACCTGAGATAATCTAGAGAAGGATAGGTCTATTTTGATTCACTATTTCAGAGGTTTCAGACCATGGTTTGTTGGCTCCACTGCTTTTGGGTCTGTGGCAAGGTAGACTACATGAGTTGGAGCAACACAAATCACCCAGTGGTGGCCAGGAAGGAGAGAGAGAGAGAGAGAGAGAGAGAGAGAGAGAGAGAGAGAGAGAGAGAGAGAGATCTCCAGGGTCCCAAAATCCCCTTCAAAGGCACATTCTCTTAACTTCCATCCACTAGGCCCCATGTCTCAAAGGTTCTGTCACCTACCAACAGTGCCATATGCTGATGAATGAGCCTTCAACACACAGACATTTGCAGGGTCATTCAAGGTCCAAATTGTTGAAGTCCCTCACTTGAGGTTTTTCTACTCATTCCCTCACTGGGAATTCCCTCACTGGACAAACATTTGTAGATTTTTCGTAAGTCAGTGTTGAAAGGTAAACTCATAGTTTGGTTATAAAGGCCTGGGCTCCTGTGGCCTTCACACTCCCTCCTTTGACGATGACTTGTATGTGGGACACGTGTGCACAACTCACTGTAAATTCTGCAACTGTCTGTGGAGGAGACTGTGGTCATGCTGCCTATGTGACCTTCCGTGTAAACTTTCCCTGACTCGGTTTACCTACAAAGGGTGAATGATCTGTGCTTTCCTCTACTCAAACGTGCGGCTTTTTCCTGGTGACTTGTTTAGTCCAAAGACAGTCTTCCATATATTTCTTGAGAAACCTTAAGTTTTGCTTTCTCCATGTAAATTTGACTCTTAGCAATTGTCCCAATACCATCATCTAGTGGGTCCCCTTTTCCATTGATTTATAATGAAACCTGTGGTCACACATTGAGTTCGTATACACGCGCAGATTAATTTTTGGCCTATTTTATTTCATTTTTTTTCTACACTTGCAGTAATAAGTTGTTTTAATTACTCTAGTTTGATAATAAATCTCAAATCTAATAAAAATATCTCTTTCTTATTCTTTTGCCAAAATTATCTTTGTTTTTCTGGGCCTTTACCTTGTTATATAAATATTAGAATTGGCTGAAAATTTTCAGGAAAAACTGTTGGGATTTAGATTAGATTCATAATGAAATTTTAGATTAGTTTTGGGAAAATTGTTATTTTTAAACTATTGAGTCTTATTAGATGATAGTATGAAACTGCTCTCCATTTATTCAGTTCTTTGTTATAACTTTCAATTAAGTTTTAACTTTCATGCATAGAGATCTTGCCTCTATTTATTGCGAAGTATTCTTCTATAATACATTTTACTTATTTTCATAACCAGAATATTATATTTTATTGCCCATTCTAATTAGTTATTGCTAATACACAAAAACGTTATTAATTTTGATATGCCCATTTTTTATCCAACCATTTGCTCTAACTAGTTCTAATTAGTGTATCTAAATTTCTTGGGTTTTGTAAGTAAGCAATCATAATGTCTCTGACCTCTATTTTGTCATAACTGATTTGTTGTGGTTATTATGGCTCCTGCATCAAGGAGAAAATTTTTAATTATTCACCATTATTTCAACTGTTCTTATAGATATTCTTTATCAATTTAAAAAAATTTCTCATATTACTTAATCTGATTGTTTTTAAACTGTGGATAGTGATAAACTTGACTTATGCTCTTTAGTATCTATTGGTACAATTCAAATATTTTTCTTTTAATATATTAGATTTTCCTTTGACCCACTTAAATTACCATTTATTGGATATAAAGGAAACACATTTTAACATTTCTGAAATTGAGATGTGCTGTACAATCCATATCTTTGCAGTGTTAGGGTCTTGTTCAGTTTCTTTCAGCAATGTTTTGCAGTTTCCAGTGAATAAGACTGTTTTGTTGAATATCATTATTTCTATGTTATTGTACATGGGGATTCTTTTTTTATTTTCAGTTTTGGATTTTTCATTGCAAACATATAGAAGGGACTTGTACTTCAAACCTTCTGAATTAATTTATTAGCACATCTTTTAAGGGGAGATTCTTTTGGTCTGTATAATTTCATGTCATTTGCAAACAGAAATAGCTCTATTTTTTTCTTTTATATTCTTGATGCCTTTATTTTATTTTCTGGATCAATCAGCCTGCTTAGACTATTCAGTACCTTGTTGAATAGAAGTGGTCAGAGTGGGCCACTTGAATTTAGCAGAAAAATCTTCATCTATTACCTGTGAGACTTATATTTGCTGTTTTTTTTCTTTCATAGATGCCCCTTTCTGGATTATGGAAATACCCTTCTATTCCTAGTATTAGAGGGAATTTTTGTCTTTCTTTTTTAAATAAAAAGATGCTGGATTTTGTCAACTGCTTTTTCTATGTCTTTTGAGATGATTCTATTTTCCTTTCTTTGTTATTAATGTGGTGTATAATATTGATTGAATTTTGTATGTTGAACCAATCATGCCTTCTTGGGATAAATTCCAACCAGTGTTTGATTTTTTTATATGCTGCTGGATTCAGTTTGATAATATTTTTTCTAAGGATTTTAGTATCTAAATTCATAAGGAGTATTGCTCTAGTAATTGTCTTTTCCAGTGATTTCTTTGGCTGTTTTTTGCTATCTGAGTGACACTGACCACACAGAATGCATTAGGTTGTCTTCCTGTTTCTTCTGTTTTTGGAAGAATTTGTAAAGGATTTGTTAATTGTTCTGAAAACATTTGGTAGAAATCTTCAGTAAGGTCCACTGGTACTGGGCTTCTTTGTGGTTTAAAAATGATCTACTTATAATTGACCTTTTCATAATTTCTGAATTTGAGAGTTATGTTTTTTTCTAGGATTTCATCCTTTCAACCTTGATTAAATAAGTTGCAGTGATACAATGCTTCATAGAATTACCTTATGTAATGTTGGTAATGATGATCCCTCTTTCATTTCTGATTTATAATTTTGTTTTCCTATTTTCCTTAGCCAGTTTAACTAAAGTTTTGTCAGTTTATTCATATTTTTCAGAGACTTACTCATTGTTTTGTTGCTTTATATATTTCGACCGTCTTTTGTAAAGTTTAAACTTACAAAAATCATGAATTGTTAGGTCTTGGAAAATGAATACTTTCTCATTTAATGCTCCACTTAATTGTAATAATTTTCTTGTTCTGAAATCTGACTTGTCTAAAATTAGCATATCTACTTTAACTTTCTTTTACCATTGTTCACATGGCATGTCTTTCTCCATTGCTGAGAGCCACAGCTGAGTCAGAATGGCCCCTGGCATTTTGCCAATAGTATTGGTTGAGAGGTGATGCCAGTGAGCCATTAAGATGATGACTTTTGAGTTCTCGCGGAGTTCCCGTTGAGTTCTGGTTGAGCTCTCGCGGGGATTCCTGAAGAGTTCGCGTTGGTTGGTGAAGTTCTGGAGGAGGGATTTCCGGTTGGGGGTGTCCTGGAAGAAGGCCGTGTGCATGGCGTTAACAGGAGTTTGGTAATAAAGTTTGTTCCTGCTCCAAATATATTCACTGATGGGTCAAATAATGGTACAGCAGCAGTAGTTACCCATGATCAAACTTTTACATTTTTAGTACCCAAACAATCAGCTCAAAAGGTAGAGCTTAATGCAGTATTACAAGCTTTTGTGATGTTTAAAGATTCTGTATTTAATTTATTTTCTGATAGTCAGTATATAGTTAATGCTATAGTATCCCTTGAAGATGCTGGTAGGATTTCCCCTTCCTCTACTGTTTTCTCTTTGCTTTCCACTATACAAAGTCTAATCTGGGACAGAAAAGATCCATTCTTTATAGGACATATCAGGGCACATGCAGGATTGCCTGGAGCCCTTAGTTTGGGCAATGATTTAGCAGATAAAACTACACATGACATACATATTTTCTCTAAACTAGAAGAAGCTACAAATTTTCATAAAAGGTTCCATGTCAATGCTAATACTTTACAAAAGCGTTTTAAAATAACTAAGGAACAAGCTAGACAAATAATAAAACAATGTCAAAATTGTATGACCTTTTTACCACAAGTTAATCTTGGAGTCAATCCTAGAGGACTGATACCTAACCATATTTGGCAGATGGACATCATAAACTTGCCAGAATTTGGAAAATTAAAATATTTGCATGTTACAGTTGATACTTCTTCTGGATTTTTGATGGGCTCCTTTCATGCCGGAGAAAAAACTAAAGATATTATAGCTCATTGCTTACAAAATTTTGCCACTGTAGGCATTCCAAAACAGTTAAAAACAGATAATGGTCCTGGTTATACTTCTACCTCTTTTAAACAATTTTGCTCATCATTTGGCATTACTCATATAACAGGAATCCCATACAATCCACAGGGACAAGGCATAGTTGAAAGAGCTCATCAAACTATTAAAATGTACTTATTAAAGCAAAAAGAGGGAATTGGAAAGGGGTATATATATCCCCCAAAGATAAACTTAAAATAACCCTTTTTACCCTAAACTTTTTAAATTTGGATTCATCAGGGCTTAGTGCTGCGGAAAGACATATGTATCCAAAAAATGTACATAAGCCCAAGGTACTTTGGAAGGATATTTTAACAGGACAATGGAAAGGTCCTGACCCAGTGATTGTCTGGAGTCGGGGTTCTGTTTGTGTGTTTCCACAGGGAGAACAGCAGCTGATTTGGATTCCAGAAAGACTAAACAAAGTGATTTCTACAGACCAAAAAGAAGATGATTTGACTCAAATCCATAACAGCTGATATCCAGAGCTCCAGCTTGGCTATTCTTACATCTGCAACAGTGGTTCTTCCACACCTGGAGGCTAATGAATAATGAACACATTAAAGCCTATTTCAAATGTAAAAAACCTTTAGGCTTGCTTGAGGGAATACCTTCAGACCCATTATGCAAGTTACAGGAAAAAGGATGGGATATCCAAAAAAGAGTCAAACCCAGGTGGTAACCAGGATGTCTTTTTTCAATATCTATTTTATTTTATTATTGCCCTTTCCCACATCATAAAGTTCTATTTTATTTTTTGAGTTCATACAGACCTAGGTTAATGTTTTTCTGATCAGTTTTATTTTTTGACTGTGGAGTTTTTAAACATTGCAATGGAGATTTCATCTGTGTAAAGCTACAAGGCCTTTACTATTGTCTTATGTGTTGTATGTTATATGTGCACACTTGTGTTTTGTGTTGTATGTCTGTATGTGCGTATGTCCATATATCATATATGAGGAGCGTTCATGAAAAAATAGATCCAAATATTTTTATTATTCACATGATTTAAATGGTTTAATTTAAATTGGGTAAACAGCTGTTGAGGATTGTTTTAATATGTGAACAAATAAGGAGGTTAACAGATCTGTTTGTTTACTTTCACCTTTACTTTTCATTATATTTAATAATTCTGTTCAGGATAATGTAAATTGTTCAGAAAATTGTTTTCTTAGTACCTGTTGGAATGTTACATAATTTCTTTTTAGCCATCATTGCCAGAATTCCTATCTTCCTCCCAGTGCCGATGAAGACAAAGATAAAACCAAACTACAGCTTCTTCGATAGCTATCACAGTAAACTGTATGAACTTATGCATCAATGAATAATAACTCAACAAGTAATGCTCAATCAAGGAGTCAATTTACTTTGGGAGGAAATGAACATATTGATGGATTCCTCTGCTTTGAACTGCTTGCAGAACTTGCCTGGACTATGTATCACTTGTATGCACTGTGAACTATCTGTGGGTGCAGCGAATTGTGGTAGTGCTGGGGTATCTTTGCTTATGTTGTCACCGGTGGTACAATTTTTCCAAAGGAGCCATCATTTGGCTTGGTGTCGTGGCATTCTGCATCCTCCTCCCTTCTGCTAGTGATGGTCTAAAATTGGGGGGCCAACAGAGGTGAGGCAAAGAACCTCACCCCTCCACTGGCACCAAGGCCAAATTTGGGGGCCAACAGAGGTGAGGCAAAGAACCTCACCCCCAACTGGCAAAGGCCAAATTTGGGGGCCAACAGAGGTGAGGCAGAGAACCTCACCCCCCACTGGTGCATAGGCCTATCCACAAGTATGGCTGTATGCTGGACCGGTAGTCAGTGACGGGTATGATCCAATTGCAGTGGTACCAACCTAAGACAGGAGGCTGACGCTTTGAGGTCAGCTCATATGATGACGGGTAAGAACCATATGTAGTATTGGACAACATAACAGGCACGGTCCCTAAGTCACATTGCTTGTTGTTTAATTAAACAGAAGGGGGGAGATGCTGAGAGCCACAGCCGAGTCGGAATGGCCCCTGGCATTTTGCCAATAGTATTGGTTGAGAGGTGATGCCAGCAAGCCATTAAGATGATAACTTTTGAATTCTCGCGGAGTTCCCGTTGAGTTCTGGTTGAGCTCTTGCGGGGATTCCTGAAGAGTTCGCGTTGGTAGGTGAAGTTCCAGAGGAGGGATTTCCGGTTGGGGGTGTCCCGGAAGAAGGCCAAGTGCGTGGCCTTTGCGGGAGTTCGGAAATAAAGTTTGTTCCTGTTTCAGTGGCTCTTGATTTGTGCCCAGCCAGACTGCGGCACTCCATCTCTTTACTTTTAACTTATCTGTGTCTTTATATGTAAAATAAGGATTTTCCCCCATGTTTTTATTCGTGCTTTATAGTTGTACATATAGAGGGAATTCATTTTTTCATATTTATACATACACACAATATAAGTTAGCTAATATCATTCCCCAGTATTTCCCCTACCCCCCATTCTTTTCCTTTCCTTTACTCAATTCCCTTCAATTTTCATGAGATCTACCCCCCATCTCTTTTCCTTTTTCCTCTCTAGCTTCCCAATATGAGAAAAAAATTATGACCTTTGATTTTCTGTTTGTCTTATTTCCTTAACACAATGCTCTTTAGTTCCATCTATTTTCCTGTGAATGACATAATTGCATTCTGCTTATGGTTGAATAAAACTCCATTGTGTATATATAGTACATTTTCTTTATCCATTCATCCACTGATGAACACCTAGGCTGATTCCAAAGGTTGATTATTGTGAATTATGTTGCTATAAACATGTGTTTCCATGTTACCACTATAGTAAGATAACTTTAATTCTGAAGGGTAAATACTGAGGAGAGGTATAGCAGGGTCATGTGTGGTTTTATTCTTATGAAGAACTTCCATTAAAGTAAGATTTTTGTAGATAACAAAGAGTTGGTAAAGTTCTTTCTGTCAAAATTTTTCAATTTGTGTATTTATGCCATTCGTATTTAAAGTAGTTAATGTCTTTCATGTTTATAACAATTTACTATTTTTAAAATTTTTTAATTGTTATACATAACAGTAGAGTATATGTTGACATATTTATACAAACATGGAGTACATCTTATTCTAATTAGAATCTGTCTTGTGGTTGTACGTGATGTAGAGATTCACTGTAGTGTATTCATATATGCACATAGGAAAATTATGTCAGAATCATTCCACTGTCTTTCCTACACTTATTCTTCCCTCTATTTCTTTTCTCTTAATTTTTAGTGTCATATATAATTCCATTTTCTCTCTTAGCTATCAATGATAAATCTTTTAAGAATCATTTTAATGGTTTCCTTAGAATTTGCAATATACATTTAGAGCTAATTTAAACCTACTTTATATAACCCTCTACTCTTTCATGGCCGGTGCAAGTAACAGAATAGACCTTCCTGTCTCTTACAACACTGCTGCTATTCATTTTTCCATATGCAATGCTATGAATTGAATTTTAGCTTCCCCAAAGGGATATGTTGAAGTCCTAACCCCCAGTACTGACAATGCAACCTCACTTAGAGGAATTAGTTCAGAAGCAGTCATACTGGAGTGGGGTGGACTTCTTATACATGACTGGTACCCTTATAAGAAGATGGCCATGTGAAGACAGAGACATGGGGAATGACATAGGATGCCACGTTAAGGATTAATTACAAGCAAAAGAATGCCAAAGACTCTGCCAAACCACCAGAGGCTAGGAAGGATTCCCCTACTATTTTCAGAAGGAGTAATTGCCTATGAATTCAGATTTCAACCTACAGAAATAGGAGACAATATATTTCTATTGCTTTATGCCACCCAATGTGTGGAACTTTATTATGATAGCCTAGGAAACTATTAGATGTGATAATTACATAATACATTGTTACTATTATAACTCTTAACAGATAAGTATTTTCTAAATTAAGTTAAGGAAAATATATAATTCTGTTTTTTAAATATATTCTCTTTCTGATGTTCTGATGTTTTTTTTTTTCCTTTTTGTTTAAAACAGATTTTATCTTTAGAGTTATTTTAGGTCACAGAAATGTTAAGTAGAAGGTTCAGAAATGCCCTATGTGGCCTCTGCCCCCAAAACACACAAACCCTCTCAACATCCCCCACCAGAGGTACAGGTACATTTGTTAACATTGATGAAACTTTCCCGACACCTTATTGTCACTCAAGTTTCATGGATTCCATTAGGGTTCTCTTGGTGCTGAATAACCCATAGCTTTGGACAAGTGTATGTTGATGTACATGCATAACCAAAATATTGCCCAAAGTAGTTTCACTGCCCTAAAAGCCCCCCTGTGCTCTACCTGTTCACCTCTCCTTCCACCTGGCAAACACTGTGATCATTTTTTACTACCTCCAACCTTTTTGCCCTTTATAGAATATCATATGGTGGAAATCATAGAACATGAAGCTGTGTCAAACTGGCTTCTCTCACTTAGTAACATTCATTTAAGCTTCCTCCATGTCTTTCTATGGTTTAATAGCTCATTTCTTTTTCATACTAAATAATTCTCTTTTGGATGTATCATGCTTTATAAAGGACATTTGGCTGCTTCCAGGTTTTGGCAGTTATATGTAAAACTGCTATAAATGTGCATGTGCAAGTGTTGTGAAGATCTGAGATTTCAACTCATTTGGGTAAATACCAAGGAGCATGATTGTTGTTTAGTTTTGTAAGAAACAGACAAACTGTTTTACAAAATGACTGTAGCATTGTGAATTCCTGTCAGTAATGAATGAGAGTTCCTATGACTTCACATTTCCCAGTGTTTGGTGTCGCCAGTGTGGTGGATTTGATATATCTAAGAGGTGTGTGGTAATATTGCATTGTTGTTTTCATTTGCATTTCTTTGTGACATATGATGTGGAACATATTTCATATGCTTATTAATGGGTTGTATATATTCCTTGGTGAGGTATCTGTTTTTTATTCAATTTTTTTGGTATAGTTGATTTTGCTGTATATTTTGAAAAACATTCTTTTATCAAATGTGTCTTTTGCAAATATTTTCTTCCAGCCTAAAGCTTGTCTTTTCTCTTTCTTGATGATTTCTTTTATAGAGCAAAAAATTTAAATTTTAATGAAATCAAGTTTACTAATTCTTTTTCATGGATCATGCTTTTGGTGTTGTATCTAAAATGTCATCACTGTACCTGAAGACCTGTAGGTTTTCTTGTATGTTATTCTCTATGAATTTTGTAGTTTTGCATTTTACATTTAGGTTTATGATACATTTTGAGCTATTTTTTGTGAAATGTCTGTGTCTAGAGTAATTTTATTTATATTTGTATGTCCCATTGTTCCTGTGCCATTTGTTGAAAAGGTTATCTTTGCTCTATTATATTGTATTTTAATTTTTGCTCTGATGATAATATTATATCTTTAGACCATGTATGGTTTTGCCTAAAAAACTCAGCATGCTTTGAAGGATTTTGGTTTCTTTGAAAGCCAGATATAACATGTCTTCATCCCTTGGATTCCCTGGGACATTCATTCCATGATACTCCATGGGTACTAAAATCCACAAATGCTCAAGTATTCTATATAAAATGGCATAATATTTCCATATAACCTTTGCACATTTTTCCTGTACACTTTAAATCAACTCTAGATTGTACAAGGCAAATGTTATATAAACAGTTAAAATACTATATTGTTTAAGAAATTAAGACAAAAAATAAGTTGTACATGTTCAGTACACATGTAAATTTTTCCCCAGATACTTTTTAACTATGGCTCGTTGAATCCATGGATGGGGAACCAGACATGGGGAGGACTGACTGTATATGGTAATTATGATAATAATATCTGAGGTAAATAGGTTGGTAGGGGATATTTTATGTTAATTTGGTTAGGACTTTGTTCTTAATTTAGCTATAGTTGTCTTCTAAGGATCTTAATATCCCCACTGTCTTTGGTTTTGCTACCTTTGGATATTTTTTGTTTTTTCCCTTTGATTTTCCTGAAGGACTTTTCTTAATTAGTATCTATGAAATTATTTCAGCTGCAACACTGGATCCCTGTTAATGGTAAAAGGTGGAAATGGGGAAGCATCCAACCTCTTTGGGTTAAATAGTCATCTTTTAGCGTAACCTTGGGCTGAGACATTTACAAGCATTATTTAGCTTTTTCTTCTTCCTTCCTAGGTTAAAAAGCAAGACCAGATGGAGGCTCAAGTATGGCAAATGCCCTTATTTTAGTGGGACAAATCTCTGGTAATCTCTTTCTCCTAAAAAAGAGTAATCTGCAATAAAGTGTGCACTGATCATTTATCCAAATGGTTACCGTTTACCTCATCCTAGCAAGGTAATTTTTTTTGACTCTTTAATGAGAACCTAGTGGGGTTCCTGGAAGTAAAACTTATGGAAACCTATATGTAACCAACAATTAGTCAGTTACCATTTAAGTCTTTCTATTAGGATATAACCTCAGTGAATTTCAGCTCCTGGTGACCCCATCTTAGCTCTGAATCTCAGCACTCATAGTTCTTCCTGAAGTTGGGGGTTATGTCCTCTGCAATCTTAGTTTTCCGGTAGGTTCCAACATCATTGATTTTTAGCTTGTTCAGCTTCTTTCCTGTTATAAGGATGGGAAAGATAATATCCATTTTTTTTTTCATGCTGAATCTGAAACTGGAGATATCTAGTTTGTTTCTCATATAGACTTTATCTCAGAAGTTTGATATTTGTCTTTATTACATCTTCTAGATCTTATTATCGTCGTTGTTATTTTGGTACCAGAAGTGCTTAACCACTGAGCCATATCCCCAGACCATTTTTTATTTTTTTTATTTTGAGACAGGGTCTGGCTAAGTTGCTGAGGCTGGCTTTGAACTGCAATTCTCCTGCCTCAAACTCCTGAGCCACTGGGACTATAGGTGCATGCCACCAGGTCCAGCTTCAACTTATTTTTGAACATACATAGTATAGTTATAATAACTATTTACATATCATTGTTAGAACTAACATCTGGGTCAATGCTGAGTTGATTTAATTTGAATTGCTCCCCCCCCCACACACAATTTGGGCTTTTGATAATTAGATGGTAAATATTGAAAATTCATGTTGTTATATGCTGAGTGTTTTTATATTTCTATTTCTGTCCCAGAGCTTTGCTTGGGGATGCATCCACTATCTTGAAATAATTTGATTCTTTCAAGTTTTTCCTTTCCTATACTTTAGGTGGGTGCAGAGCAGTGCTCAGCCCAGGGATGAACATTACCCATTTCTGAGAGAGAACCTCCTGAGAACTCTACTTAATGATCCACATATCTACATATCTTACATATCATAGCCTGGCTTTTGGAAATGTCTTCTATTCTTGGCTCTGTGTTTGTGTTGGCTACCCCTCCTTCTAACTTTGGGGGTGGTTCTTTATCAGCTTCAGATTCCTCATGCTCATGTGCTAAGGAACCTCTGGTTCTCTCTGTACAGCTCTCTGCTCTAGCACACCATCATTCAAGATCTATCTGCCCGAGTCTCCCCTGGTCTCAGGTTCCTTCTTAACAACTCAGAGAATATAATGAGCTTTGCTAATTTTCTTCCCTTCTGTGCTAGGACCTGAAAATTATTGTCAATGTACTATTTCTTTTTTTCCCCATCTTTCTTTGCCATTCATACTTCTTTTTAAAAATTTCATTGGTGCATTACGATTATACATAATAGCAGGTGTTACCGTTCCTTGAAAACTGTCCATTTCATAAATTTGACCCACTTTTGTGGTTGTTTCAGTTGGATAATAGCATTTGATCCTTTTGGTTGGCAATATAATTTCTTTGATAGCATTTTCAGATAGAAATTTCTTGAATATTTGGTGGAATATGCTTGTAAAATTGAGCCTGTGACATCTTGTTAATTTTTAGTGGGTAGATTTAAAATTGCTTGTTAACTAATATAATTTCTTTCAAGGTTAGAAAAAAACTACTCAAGTGCTTCCACTTAATTTTAGTCTACTTATGATGCTTATTTTGAAAATAAGTGGTCGGGCTGGGGCTGGAGCTCAATGGCAGAGCACTTGCCTAGCATGTGAGAGGCACAGGATTTGATCCTCAGCACCACATAAAAAATAAATAAAATAAAGGCATGCCATCTAAAACTATATTAAAAAAATAAGTTGTTCACAGGGGAAGGGAGGGAGGAGGAAAAGGAGAGGCACTGGAGACTGAATTAGAACAAATTATATTCCATGCTTTTATAGTTATGTCAAAATGAATCCTAATATTCTGTATAACCAAAAGAACCAATAAAAATTGTAAAGCAAAAAAATAAATATAAGTTGTCTGTTTTTATACTTTAAAAATAAATTTGCATAGAGTAGTTAATCTATTACTGTGTTTTCAGTGTATGCATCTCCAATTCACATGGTATTGGAATAGCCCTCATGATATTGAGGTAGGACATTTGGGAAGTGAGTAAGTCATGTGGGTGGAGTCCTTAAGGGTGGGATTAGAACCCTTATATAAAGGAGGCCTGTGGGAGCTCGGTTGCCTTTCTGGCTTGTGATGACTCACAGAAGGTGCCAGCTTTTGTTAGCTTTTGCAATGTTTTGATGAAAACATTCCACAAGAACAATTTAGAGAAGGGAAAAATTACCTGGGGCTCATGGTTTCAGAGGTTGCAGTCCATAGAGAGCCTAAGCCATGGCTGTGGAGCTGAGGTGAAGCAACAGGTCATGGGGAAGGGCCTTTGATAGAAAGATGCTCAGTGCACAGCAGGATCAGAAAGGAGAGGGGGAGAGGGAGGGGAGGAAGGGAGAGGGGGAGGAAGGGGGAGAGGGAGAGGGGGAGGATGGGGAAAGGGAGAGGGGGAGGAAGGAGGAGGGGAAGGAAGGGGAGGGGGAGGGGGAGAGGAAGGGGGAGGGGAGAGGAAGGAAGGGGAGAGAAGGGGGAGGGGGATATGGAGAGTGAGGGGGAGAGGGAAAGTGAGGGGGAGGGAGAGAAGAGACCCTCAGGGAGTATGTGCCCATGTGCCCTTCCAGAGCATGCCCTCAGTGACTCTCTTCAGTCCTGTTCCACCTGCTCATGGTTACTAGCCAGCCCATCCATTCAAGCTCATAATCCAATCATTTCATCTCAAAGTTCCTGCATTAATGTGAGATTTGGGGGGGACACTTCATATATAAACCATAGCAGTGCCATCGGTGAGGAATGGGTCCTCTCCAGATACCAAACCTAACGACACCTGGATCTTAGGATTCTCATCATCCAGACTTGGGAGAAATAATATTTTGTTGTTTAAAATTGTCTGGTCTAAGGTGTAAGTTTTGGTGGCCCTAACTGACAAAATCTCTTTGGATTTATAATAGCCTTTATTTTATTCTTAACATTATTTATTTATTTTTCTTTTTTCAAATCTGTTCATGTTACTAGTCCTTTTCAAAGTATAAGGTTTTGTTTTTCATGGTCCTACCTATTATTTGTTTGTTTTCCACCTTATAAATTTTCAATAGTCTTAATTTGGTACATGGTTCCATGTTTTATTTTTTGTTTCTTGTTTTTATTCTAAATCTCAAGTTGCAAGTTTGAATAATATTTCTTCTTTTCTTCTGGTTCCATATACAACTAGACTAGTACTTACATTTTGTATGCTAATATTTCCTTAAGGAAATCTGCTTATATCTGATAAAATATTGATGACTTTCTACTGATTTTTAATTTCATGAATATTTTTTCTTTGATAGATTTCACCTATTATTTTCTATTATTTTCACACTGATTTCACCTATTATTTTCAAATTTCCTGAAGAAATGTAAAGAATCATTTTTTTTTTCATTTTTGAAAGTTTGGCTCTTTGATAATTATTTCCAGCATTCTTTATGTTTATTTTATCACCTTTATATTGTTTAAGATGACAAAGGTAATATAAAGGCACATACAGAATGCTGATTAATTCCTTATACAATTGAATTCTCAGAGCTTGTGTGGTGAGGTATGTACTCATACTCATTTTTAGATTTCTCTATTTCTTCTTGTTATTGTCAGTTTTATCTATACTTACATTTGAAAACTATGCTCTAAGATCAGAATTTCTCTTTTTCTAGTGAATTGATCTTTTTTTTTACTAATTTTCTAAATTTTTAAAATTTTGTTCTAATTTTTTATACATGATAGTAGAATGGATTTTGATATATTACACATATATGGAGTATAACTTCTCATTCTTCTGGTTGTAGATGATGTAGAATTACAACAGTTGTGTATATATATATGCACATAAGATATAATGTCCTATTCATTTTATTATATTTCCTAATCCCATTCCGCCTCCCTTCCATTCATTCCCTTTTGTCTAATACACAAAGTACTTTTATTCTTCCCTACCCTGCTCCTCCCATCCTATTGTGAATTAGCATCTGCACATCAGAGAAAATATTTGGCCTTTGGTTTTGTTGGATTGGCTTATTCTCCAGTTCCATCTATTTACTGGCAAATGCTATAATTTCATTCTTCTTTATGGCTAAGTAATATTCCATTATGTACAAATACCACATTTTCTTTATCCATTTATCTGTTGAAGGGCATCTAGGTTAGTTCTATATGTTAGCTACTGTGAATTGAGCTGATATTAACATTGATATGGCTGCATCATTGAGTATGGTGATTTAAATGCCTTTGGGTATAAGCCCAGGAGTGAGATAGCTGGGTCAAATGGTGGCTCCATTACATGTTTTCTAACGAATCTCCATACTGCTTTCTATAGTGGTTACATGGATTTGCAATCACAATTTGCAACTTTCTCCACATTCTCGCCAACTTCTGTTATTACTTGTATTCTTGATAATTGCCATTCTCACTGGAGTGTGATGAAATCTCAGTTTAGTTTTAATGTGCATTTCTCTAATTGCTAAAGATGCTGAACATTTTTTTTCATATATTTGTCTTTTTTAAGAAAATCATGGTTAAGGACACTTTTTCTCAATAGCAATTGCCTTTTTTTCTTAAAGTTCATTTTTAAGACTCTTTCTTTTGGAAAATTTTTTGTTACATAAATAAGAATCCTCAAGACTATGCTAGTCATTTGGGCACAATTTGTCCAACCTGAAAGTGTTCTAGCCATCTCAGATGACTGCTTGACTCTCTGTATCTCAAGCAGGAGTACATTCTTTCCGTTTCCATTTCTTGAGTTAGCGTCTCTAATATTTCACCCTTACTTCCTGTAAACCACTTGTTGGTGCTTGAAAAATGCTGATCTGGAATTGAATGAGATGATCTTCTAATTCTTCTTCCTGGGGACCACAGGGAAACTGAGACTCTGGGGGAAAAGAGAAACGCTCATGCTAGTCAGAGCTGAAGTCCAGTCTCCATGTTTCCACTGTGTGCTCTCTCCCATAGTCCAGTGGCTCCTGTAGTCTGACTTCCTTCTCTTGGTCCATCCTATCCACTTTTTACTGTCACTCAGCATGTACATCCTCAACAAAGATTTTCCTGTTACCTGGACATAAAGCACACATTCCATTCTCTGATCTCGTGTAGTGATCATAATTGTATTGCCAATATTATAAAACTTTCTTCATTGCCATGAACCCTATGCAAATTCTGTTGTTGTTGTTGTTAATGGGCCTTTCATTTATTTATTTATTTAAAATAAATGACAGTGGAATGCATTACAATTCTTATTACATATAGAGTACAATTTTTCATATCTCTGATTGTATATAAAGTATGTTGACACCAATTTGTGTCTTCATACAATGTATTTTGGATAATGATGTCCATCACATTCCACCATCCTTGCTAATCTCCTGCCCCCTCACTTCCCCTCCCACCCTTCTGCCCTATAAGAGTTCATCTATTCCTCCCATGCTCCCCCTCTTTTCCCCACTATGAGTCAGTCACCTTATATCAGAGAAAACATTTGGCATTTGTTTTTTTGGGGATTGGCTAACTTCACTTAGCATTATCTTCACCAATGCTATCCATTTATCTACAAATGCCATGATTTTATTCTCTTTTATTGCTGAGTAATATTCCATTGTGTATACATGCCACATTTTTAAAAAATCCATCCATCTACTGAAGGACATGTAGGTTGGTTCCACAGTTTAGCTATTGTGAATTGTGCTTCTATAAATATTGATGTGGCTGTGTCCCTGTAGTATACTGTCCTTTGGATATAGACTGAGGAGAGAGATAGCTGGGTCAAATGGTGATTCTATTCCCAGATTTCCAAGGAATCTCCATACTGCTTTCCATATTGATTGCACCAATTTAGAAATATGGAACACTTCACGAATTTGCATGTCATCCTTGCACAGGGGCCATGCTAATCTTCTCTGTATCTTTCTAATTTTAGTATATGTGCTGCTGAAGCAAGTACCCTAGGCAAGTTTTTATTATACAATTTAGTGTGGATTTGTTCACTATGGATGCTGTAAGCTATTGAGGGCAAGGAACAGCCTTCATTACCTCTTTGTATTCACCAGTGTCCTGCAGATATTAGATCATTGTGTACCTTTACATAGGTTCCTGTCTTGTCTTCTGCCTTGCATAGTGAGCTCCTCTTAGTTGGATAAGAGGGAGGACAGACAGAGCTTTGAGCCTGTTTGTATTTCCACAGTTCCTAGCTTATCACCCTGTACCTAGTGTGGGGGCCACGGTAAATATCTGTTGATCTGAGAAGCTAGTGTAGTCCGTTTCCTTTTCTTTATCTCAACTTTGGCATATAAAGTACATTCTTTTATCAAGGCATTTGCCTTCATTATAACTGTACAATTTCACGGAAACTCTGCTTTCTCCATATCAAGACTGCATAAAGCCGGGAGAAACCACTTCAGGGATGAATCTACCCAGTGAGACTTCAAATTTGCTGTCCCAAATGCTTAAAAATTCTCCAAAATTTTAATCAAGACCTGTAATTTTTAATGCTTTCCTAATACTCCCTCCAAACAACAACAACAACAACAAAAACATATCCTTTTCTTCATTGGTAGTAAAAAAAAAAATCTCCTCTGGTTCATTTGTGTGTCTGACATGCTCTGCATATAAAATTGATAGCTGGAGACTTTTTAAATAGCAGTCAAGATTTGAGCTGTGTTCTAGCATTTTTCTCCTTCTTCCTCTCTTGGCTTGAGTCACTTTGCCTTTTCCTCCAACTCTGGCATGACATAGTCCTCTCCAAATAGAGCATCTGAATTATTAATGCTTCTCAAACTATCAGAGTGCCCACGAAGCTAGTGCCCATCTCCATCTTAAAGGATGCTCAAATCATTAAATGCTGCCTACCTACTACAAACCCTGGGACTACACCTGTCTGAAGATACTAGTTTACTCAATTATTTTACTAATGAAGGTTTTGACATTACTTCACTTCTAGTTTAATTAAATTTACTTTAACATACATTTATTAACCACCCATACTTTCCCAAGAGATTGAGGTAGGAGTTGTATTTTCAGTAGATCCCATAAACTAGTGGGGGAGGAAAATTCACAGAAAATAATCAGGTGGAAACAGGTATTTAAAGAGGCTCAAGGAATATCAAATAGAGAGGACAGGCCATTATTTTAGAATACAGCTCAAAAATGTTTATCGAAGGGAGAAGACTGGGTCTGATTCTTGAATGGTGGGGAAAGAACCAGTTAGGAGGCATTACAAATAAGGGGAAGGATGTGAACAAGGTAGCCATGTGACTGACTAAAGAACATTAAACCTAAAGTCTGAAATTGCTGAGGAAAATGGGGATATTTAATAATGCAACACAGGAAGTGTCACATCATCCATATTCCCTCTAATGGAAGTTTCTTGGCTCAGACCCATACATGGAGTTCCTTTAACTATAAAAAGTGATCAGGGTAAATACCTGCTTGCCACTGTGGGAGAGAAAATAGTATTCAGATGTGGGAAAACTCAGAACAGAATATACTGGAATAAATCAAGCTTGAACCATCTTCATAGCAACAGACAACTGTTGGGGGCTTCACTTCCCCAGACAACACACAAGTCTTATTTTTGTGGAAATCCTGGAAGAAAGTCAATTCCCCTGGTGATTCATAGGTTATATATGGTGGAGAACTGAGAAAAAAATATATATATATAGCTTTTTTTTTAGTTTTACTAAAACTGTATAAAAAAAAGGAAATGGGAAATTTAATGTATAGCTAAGGGGATCAGCAGAGCCTGGTGCTCCAAGAAGACAAATATCCAATGCAAATCCCAGAATAGTTTTCCTTCAGTACACCTTGCCCAAGTTTTGCACCAGTTTTTCCCTTGAGGTGACGAAAAGGGCTTATTCAAACATATTCTCTGTCTTTATCTTTTAAAGTTCCTTCTCCAGAAAATCCTACTCAAATTGGATTGACTTTGTTTGCTGGAATGAAACAGTTCAATATCAGGATTGGTTAAGTCATGTCTGGATCAGGTACATTGATGAGAAAGTGTCTATTTTGTGTTGCTATAACAAAACACCCAAAACTGGGTAAGTTTATTATATTCATACTTTTGGAGACTGCAAATTCAAGATTAGTTGGCCCCAGACATTTGGCATCTTATTTGGGCCTTTTGACTACATCAGAACATGGTGCATGGCATCATGGTGGGAGAACATGAGAGAGAGAGAGAGAGAACACTCACATGGTGAGATTGGAAGCAAGAGATATTTAGGGACCAGGCTCACTCTTTTTATAACCTGCTCTCTCAGTGACTAACTGGGATCATTTGAGAACTACATTAATTCTCTCTGAGAAAGATGCCCTCATACCCCCATGACCTAACCACCTTCCATTAGGCCTCACCTCTCCAAGTTCCCACAACCTCAATACGTGAACTTTAGGGAACACACTCAAGCCATCTCCAAATCATAGCATCTAAATGCATCATCCAGATGACATCTTTTGGCCCTGCTTTTCTACCTGAAAAACCTCATCTTCTTGGAGTCTCCTCAATAGCTGCAAGTTGGCATCCTCCCTTATGCATGCTCTGCAGAAAGACTGTCGATTGCCACCATTACCACCATAAAACACATGCCTCATTCTCATTGGCCCTGTCTGGGACTTGTGCACATTTCAGAACCAACCACTGTGCTGAGTGAAATGAACCAATGGGATAAAGGGTGTTACCCAGGAGAAAGAAAGTTACTGGGAGGAAGACGTATGGGTGTTCATGGACTCACTCAGAAAGTGTATACCTACCAAGGGACATTTTAAGATCCAACTCAAATCACCTTCTCCAGGAAGTCTTCTGTAATGAGTGTCAGCTTGTTCTGTAGTGCTCACCTCTCCTTTTTGTTACACTCCTGTTTCCACATCTAAACTTTCAGTGCCTGTATCTCATGCTACATGACACAAAATCTAAGAAAGCTATGCTGAGATAGAAGTACACAGACATGAGGGTACATACGTGTGTATGATATATGTGCCAGAGAAATGTATTTATTGGTGTTATTATCACATCGATTCTTTTGGGGCAAAGATGTGAACACTCCAACACTTTTTACTAATCTTTGTGATATAACTAAAATTGACTGCAGTTGATATCACTTAATAAAATAGTTCTTGTCATGTAGAAGGTGCTCAATAAATAGTTTTGGGATCAATGAGCACAAGCCCTAAATAGTGATATTGCTAAGAACAAAAGCTATCATTTTACTTACTCAGTGCCAGGCACAGTGAAAATAACTTTTACCTCTCCCATTTGTTACAGAAACTTCGCAAGATAGCCATTTTCTGCCTTCTTTTCCAGGGAAAAAGAATGAATTACTGAAAGGCTCAGTGACATGAGCAAGGTCACACCACCGGTGGTGTGGGAGTTGAAATGCAAAGGTTGTCTATGACCAAAGGCGGTAGTCAGTGTGTCAATACGATCAAGTATTTTTAGATGTAATAACCTTTCGTAAGACAGCCTTGGGTAGAAGATAGAAGGTTAATGAGTTCTGCTCGGAATCACAAGGCATAGCCTGAGTGCATGGGTGTGATGGGGTTTGAACTCCAGCATCAGGGGCCCCGGGCTATTTGCAAGTCATGCCCAATCAAACTGGTCTGGTAGAGTCCCTCTTACTTCTTGTCTCCACACTGTTAACTGGTTGTCCATAGAGTAGGAGGGAGTAATGAGGCCCTCTTGACTACGGGAGAATGAGAGCCCTCAAAGGTGACATCCTTAGCTTTCTCAAAAGAGGCCTCAATTGCAGTCCCAGGATCACACAGCAGGGTCTCAGTGCCACAGTGACTGAAGTGCCGAACTCATCTCCAGGGACCAGTGCTCCAAATGCAGGTCATACTTGGGATTTGAGGGCCTTGCTTGTATAAACATGACAGTATATCTACATCCTACAGATTTCTAAGAGGTCAAATAAACCTACCTTTATTTCAACACAGTATCATTATCACATCATAGGCCAGGAGCCACTGGGACACATCAATTTTGCTTAGCTAACTAAGCCCCACATTGAGCAGACAATGAGCCTTAGCTGACTTAGTACTCCTGGTATGCTTATTTGGTAATAAGAAACATTTTTAATTCAGATGATAATAACAAATTGACACACACACACAAAAGGTGAGTTGCATGCCTCACTGGTGGCTTGTTCAGATCAGGCCTGACATTCTGTTCCCTGTGCTCTTCAGAAACGTGCCCCACTCATCTCATCGGGGCAATAACTGGTAATATGTTCTTCCTCTTGAGAAGAACTGGAGATCATTATGTTACGTGAGATAAGCCAGGCACAAAGAGCCGAGTGCTGAATGGCCTCACTCACACCTAGAATCTAATGAAACTGATCTCACAGAAAGTCCAGCCCAAATGGGTGGTTAGCATAAGGTGGGGAGAGTCAGGGTGGGGAGGACTGGGGAAGGTTGATCAGGGGGTCCTAAGCTATGGTGACATAGGAGTGAAGGGAGGCGAGATGGGAAGAGGAAGACAGTGGAATGAACCAGACATCACTTTCCTATGCTCATAGATGAATCCATGACCCGTGAAACTCCACATCATGTCCAACCACAGGAATGGGATCCTAATTAGAATAAGCTACACTCCAGTTATGAATATTATGTCGAAATACACTCTGTTTTCATGTATATCTAAAAAGAACAACTGAAAGTGTGTTAAAAAAGGAAGTTGTGGTGTGCTATTGCACAGTAAGGTGACTATAGATAATAATGATACACTGTTACTTCTAAGGGCTGGAAAAAGGAATTTTGAAAAATCTCACCAACTCTAAATGTCTGAGAAGATAGGTAAGTGTCACATGATTAAGACGTTACACAATGTACACATGTTTCGAAATCTCATGCCTCCCCAGGAACATGTATAGTATTTTTGTTTTTATGTATCAGTCAAAAATATATTTAATTTAAAAAATATTTTTTAAAACCTCCTTCCCCTAATAAACAAGGGAAAAGCTGTTACAGAGATGTGTTTTTCCTTTTTAAAACTGTATTGTTTGTTTGTTTGTCATTGCATTATATTTATGCAGAAGAGCAGGTTTATTGTGACATATTTGTACAGATACACACCATCATTTGTTTCATTTCTTACCACTCCTCTTTTCCCTCTCCTCCCCCTCCCCCTGATCCTCTTCCTCTAAGTATACTTTTATCCATTAATTAATTAATTAATTAATTAATTATAATTAGTGGATTATAATCATGCACAAAAGTGGGATTTCATTGTGATGTATTCAGACATGTGCACAACATAATTTGGTGATTTTCACTCCATACTTTCTCCCCTTGCCCTCCCTTCCTCCCTTCTCCTTCAATCCCTTTTCTCTACCCTTCTCCCTTTTGTTTTTGTGTGAGATCCCCCTCACTGTTTTTTTTCCTTTTTACCTGCTTAATAAGAGGAATTCACATATTCAAATGGAAAACTGTATATATATATATTTTTACTCCTTTTCTGTTCAAATTGGGGATATTGAGGAAAGTCATTACCAGGTGAATACCTTTCTTTTCTAGAATTGCTGATAAATTATCAGGTGTATCTGAGATCACCAAAGGAGTTCCATATTTCTGGCAGGGACTTGGAAATGCAAACTTTCCTCGGCTCAGATATGTGGCTCTTCTTTCTTCAAGGAGCCAGAGTCAGAATTGAGTTTAGATAGAGATGAGTGGGTTCCAGAACTGGTCTGGACACTGGTCACGGTGACCTAATAAGATCAGTTATTCTGATCATCCTTGCCAGAGCCTGAGAAGGTGCTGTGTATGGACACTTACAAGAGGGCTTGGACAGATGGGGGGCGTGGGGAGGAAGCCCCACATCATGGCAGAGGGAGGACCGCTGGCTGCTGGGACTACTCAGGGCTCCTTGCAGGGCCAAATGGACCCTGTGGCCGGACTGCTTCAGTGTTGTTTCTTATACTACTGCCCATCTAGGGCTCATCCCAGGTGGCGTTGACTCTTTTGGAGCCTCCTAGGGCCAGGATAAGGAAAGAAACAAAAAAGGTGACCAGTCTTACTCCTGGTACCAGGGGATCCTTGCAGCCCAGGAGACTGGCCACAAGCAGTAAAAAATCCTAAGGGCACCCATCTCTGAGCAACGTTTTTCTGACATCTTGTATTCAAATGCAACATTTTGTGTAACTTTATTTTCATAAACATATTTGTTTACATTTATGAAAATCTTATTTTTGCTGTTAGCTAAGCAAAATTGATGTGTCCCGGGGGCTCCTGGCCCATGATGTAACAATGATATTGTGATGAAATAAAGGTAGGTTTATTGGACCTCTTAGAAATCTGTAGGATTAAGGACCCTGAGCCTTTGCCTCGGTCGCAAACAAGGCCAACTCTTCAAGGGAGCCCTCCTGGACCTGTTCTGTACCAAGTCTCACTTAGCTCTCCCTCTCCCTCATTATCTATTTCAGTAAAGCCCCCTGCCTGTCCCTTTGGGAAGGTGGCTTGTTAGCCTTATCCCAAAGCTTTTCCTCTTGCTATGCCCACGTGGACACTATAGGACTTCACATTTATCTCCTCCAAGAAGCCTTCCAGGACTGCTTCAGCTCCTATGGATCATTGTGATCACATTATCTGAACAACTTGGTGTACCCCTTTCTCATATGCTGTGCTATATTCTATTTTACCTCCTCATCCAGGGCTCACAAGCAAGAAGCAACAGACCAGAGTCAAATCTGGGTCTGCCTCCCTGAGATCGAATGGCTTCCCCAGCTGTCACCCTCCTAGGTATTCTGTCATTGCCTCCCCAACTCTCTGGGTGCTTGTGATGCTGTCCTCCTGTGAGGCTGGCCCCTGAGAATGCATTGTGAAATACTCATGGTTTTAATCCTGTTCAGCTTGGGTTCCATGTTCAGTGGGACCGTGGAAACCTTGCTAGGAAGGGCCGTGATGTGGGACAGCACTTCTGCTTCACCTGCTGGTGATGGGATTGGGGGCTGTGGTCTGGAGATGGCTTGAATGTCCTCCAAAGATTCCTGTGCTGGAAGCTCAGTCCCTGGCGTGGTGATGCTGGGAGGTGGTGAGACCGTAAGGGGTGAAAATGGGAGTTCAAAAGGTCACAGGGATGTGACACTAAAAAGGAATTAGTGTAGTTCTTGTAGGACCTCAGTTAGTTGCCAAGAAAGCAGGTTGTTATAACAATACTAAGACTGGCCCCTGGATTCCTCTGGCTTCATGTCTCACCATGAGATCCCTTTCACACAAAGCTCCCACCACTGTGATTCCAGGCCACTCTCATCAGAGGCAAAACAGATGGGGTTGCCTGGTCTTGGACGCTCAACCTCTAAAACTGCGAAATGAGCAATCCTCTTTTCTTTATAATGTACTCGCCTTCAGGTATTTTGTTACAGCAACAGAAAATGGATAGGGATTAACACAGACATTTTTCATAGAAATAGAAAAACAGTCCCAAAATTCGTTTAGAAGAATAAAAAATCCAGAATAGCCAAAGCTATTCTAAGCCAAAAAAAAAAAAAAAAAAAAAAGCAATGCTGGAGAAATCCCAATACCTGACTTCAAATTTTATTCCAGAACTATAGTGACAAAAACTGCATAAAGACAGACACACAGATCAATGATACAGAATAGAAGATACAGAGGCAAACACACACATCAACAGTTATATGATCCTTGGAGAAAAGACAGACTTTTAAACAAATGGCGGTGGAAAAACTGGTTATTCATCTATGTAGAAGAATGAAACTAGACCCTCATCCCTCACCCTGCCCAAAAATTAAGTTCAAATTAACTTCAGAATTTTAACCAAAATCAAATAACCCAATTAATAAATGGGCAAATGAATTAGTGACACACTTCTCATAATTACAAATGCAAATGGCCAAGAAATATATGAAAAAATGTTTAGCATCATTAGCAATTAGGGAAATGCAAGATGAAACTAAACTGAAATTGTATCTTACACCAGTCAGAATGGCAGCCATCAAGAATATGAATAAAAATAAATGCTGAAGAGAACGTGGAGAAAAAAAAAATGAACACTTTTGCACTATTGGTGGGTTTGTAAATTAGTACAACCATTATGGAAATCATTATGGAAGTACCTCAAAAGACTAGGCATGGAACCACACAGGTCCCAGTTACCCCACTCCTCAGTATTTATCCTGAAGAGTTAAAGTCAGCATACTACAGTGACACATGCATACTTATGTTTACAGAAGCATAATTGAAAAAAAGCTTGACTTTGGAAACAGCCTCGGTGCCCATCAGTGGGTGAATGGATAAAGAAAAATGTGGTGCATATCACACAATGGATTTTCATTCAGCCATGAAGAAAAATGAAATTATGTCATTCATAGGAAAATGGATGGAACTATTAAGTGAAATAAGCCAAACTCAAGAGGTCAGGGGTCCTGGGCCTTTTATCAGATGTAGAAGCTAGAGAGGAAAAAGGAAAAGAAAGATGGCGGCAGATCTTATGAAAATCAAAGGGAGATCAGTGGAGGAAAGGGACCTGGGAGTGAGAGATGCGGAGGGTGGAGGGAAGGGCTGGGGAGTGATCTTGGCCAAATGGTCTTGTTATAGTGTACACTGTGTGCACTTGCACATATGTAACAACAAATCTCATCCCTATGTACAACTAGGAGGCACCAGTAAAAATGTGGAAAGTAGAGAATAAAAAAAAAAGTAGAGGCAAAGTCCCTTCCGAGCAGGGGCTCTGCTCTGTATCTGTATCTCACTGTTATACGTCTGCTCTTCTGAAACTCTGTCCCTCCACTGAAATGGTTTCTGGGACAATTTTGTTTCACTCAAAATAACCTGGATTGTTTAGTTCCATTTCCAGATGGTCTTGAGAAAATCACTGCAGGTGCATTGGTAATAGTGATACCTACAGACTGATGAGGCTGCAGATACCCCAACCCAGCAACACAGCCTGTCCTGGGTCGTCTGGTGCTTATCCTTTCTCCAGTCTTCTCAACTCAGAATGATCTCTGACTCTTCTCTTCTAGGCCACGTCACCCTCCCTCCAGTCACTGGTCAGGGGGCCAGTCCCTATCAAGGCCCTCACATCTATTCTCTCCTCTCCACTCCCCAGTTCAGAATTTCATCCTGCCTGGATTTTAGGATCATCCTCAAAATCCCCTCCTCCGCCAACTTTGAGTCTCCTTGTACTACTTTACTCTGAGCACTCATAAGCTGACCAACTTTCCCAAGATGCGATTTGGATTATATTTAAAAATCTCCTTTATCAAATTTATTCAGCAGTGCCTCATGTTTACACTATGAAGCTTTGATTCTCATATTTCCAGTCCTCATGTGTACAGTACCTTTGTGATGGGGGTATCTATGTCTGGATCCTTGGGACTTGCTCCTGGAAGTCTCCTCTTGCAGGGGACAGGGAAGCATTGCAGGCTTTTGGCTAAGCCAGTCTGGGTGGGATCCACTCTGCTACAGCCATGCTGTGGGACTTGAGCTGGTCCTTTGACTTCTCTGGGACTCAGTTTCCTCATCTGTAGCTCTTAGTTCGTGGCCAGAGTTGCTATTCTCCCTGGATGGACACCGTCAGTAAAAGTGCCCAGCCCAGTAGTTCATCTGTCTATCTGCTCCTCCCAAGGTCTGAAGGCTATTTCTATCTGTTCTCCTTCTCTCCAGTCTCACTTGCATGGACCTCTTCCACTCTCTGATTTAAAGCTACTGAGATCTGTGTCTGTGCCAGCATTTACCATTTTTACCCAGGCCATGAGCCACCTTAAAGGGCCTGAAGGCGCAGTTTTGAGATTCCTACGAAAGCTGGGAATGGAACCACCATTTGACCCAGCTATTGCCATTCTCGGACTATTCCCTGAAGACCTTAAAAGAGAGTACTACAGGGATACTGCTACATCGATGTTCATAGCAGCACAATTCACAATTGCTAGACTGTGGAACCAACCCAGATGCCCTTCAATAGATGAATGGATTAAAAAATGTGGCATTTATACACCATGGAGTATTATGCAGCACTAAAAAATGACAAAATCATGGAATTTGCAGGGAAATGGATGGCACTAGAGCAGATTATGCTTAGTGAAGCTAGCCAATCCCTAAAAAACAAATACCAAATGTCTTCTTTGATATAATGAGAGCAACTAAGAACAAAGCAGGGAGGAAGAGCAGGAAGAAAAGATTAACATTAAACAGATACACGAGGTGGGAGGGAAAGGGAGAGAAAAGGGAAATTGCATGGTAATGGAGGGAGACCCGCATGGTTATACAAAATTACATATAAGAGGTTGTGAGGGGAATGGGAAAATAAACAAGGAGAGAAATGAATTACAGTAGATGGGGTAGAGAGAGAAGATGGGAGGGGAGGGGAGGGGGGATAGTAGAGGATAGGGAAGGTAGCAGAATACAACAGTTACTAATATGGCATTATGTAAAAATGTGGATGTGTAACCCATGTGATTCTGCAATCTGTATTTGGGGTAAAATTGGGAGTTCATAACCAACTTGAATCTAATCTATGAAATATGATATGTCAAGAGCTTTGTAATGTTTTGAATAACCAATAAAAAAAAATAACTTTGACATTCACCTAAAGGAATCTACCAAAAATAATGACCACTACAAATCAAGATTTTTTTTTTAAATTTAGGACAATTGTTCTTATTTAAAGCATTTGGATTTTTTTCTGCTTATAAACTAATTCATGATCATAGTTATGCAATCTGTCTATGGATATATTATATAGAATAGTTTTACATTAAATGTACTCGCATCTGTACTTTTCCTATTGGTTACATATTTTGTCATTATTTTTTAAATAAATTTATTTATTTAAAAAAAAAGGGCCTGAAGGCATCACTCCAAGCCTCACATTGGTTAGCACCTCGTGTGCTCATGGCCTCTCATTGAAGTTTCAATCACTGACTTCAGTCAGGCTTGTCTTATCTTCCAAAGCAGGGCAGGGCCTCCCCCGTGAGCAGGTCTAACCCTTTTCCTCACGGCACGAACGTTCTGAAAGAAAAGACTGTGACTTCTGCTGCTGTTTCACACAGTTCCTGAAGTTCAGGGAATGATTAGCTCTGTCCAAGAGAGGGATTGGATATCTGGCAAAAAAGGGAAGAATCCTGGGGCTGTGCAGCCAGAAGGTCCTCAGCCAACTCTGTTCTACCCCAGGTGGGGATCCTGACAGGGTACAAGTCCATTTGTGCATATGATGCAATGATGATAAAGCATAACAGAGGAAGTTAGCTCTGGGCAGAAAATCCTTTGGGTCCTGCCTTAAACTGGCCATAGCTGCTTGGAAAGGGTCTTGAGGAGGATTCTGTGGCCATGACTGGAGTATGGAGAACACTGGGCAGTGGTAGAGCGTGCAACCAGTATGTACCAGAATTTGCCATTCATCTCGCTTTTGTAAGAGCTCAAAAAAGCAGTATGTTGTGGTTTTGGTAGGAGCAAAAGGGAGCCCCACATGACTCTATCAGGCTGTGGTCACACCTGCTTTGCATCTGGCTCTTCCCCTTCTGTGGTTCTGCATGCCACAATGTCAGGACCAATTGTCCAGTTGATATGTTTTGGACAGGGGCACCAGTAAGTAAACCAGTCAGTGCTAATCTAATGGCAATGAGGCAGAAATTACTCACTTTTAGCTGGTTGCTTTGTTTTGTAACCACAGCTCATGGCTCATTCCCAGTATCGGATCAGCACCCACACTACTCCATTATGAAGGGAATGTAGATTATGAAATATTGATTGTCCACCCCCAGCATTTTAATTGCATTTCAGAGAATATTGAGTTGCAGTCAATGCAGGGCTGCCTGGTTTTCTTTGCCCCCAGGGAAACAGAGAATCTGGAGAAGGAAGAATGCAAAAAAAAAAATAACCTTATAAATAAACCAGAGAAATTACAGAGAGGACAGCTATGAATGGCCAAATTGGCAGCCACAGTGTAGACTTGCTTATGGGAAAGCTGGTTTCTTGGGGGTGTAGAATATGTTTTGATATTTTATCAAATCTTGGGTTAATGAGGAACCACATAGTTTCTATTCTGCCCAGAGTGTATGCCTATGTCTAATAGGAAAGAAGTAGGATAAACACTTGAGGAACTATCAGGAGCCCTCTTCCATCTTTGCACCACTTAAGTGCATCCTTGAAGTTCTAAGACCCCAGCCCTAAGAAAATCACTGGCATTGATCCAGTTTGAAACCATAACTAAAGGAGCCTGCAGTTGTAAATAAATACAGCTAAGAAAAATCTCTTAGTCCTGAGGGCAGGACTGAGGGCAGGAATCGCTGGCTCCACTAATTTGCAACCTGTCATTTTCTGCTTTGTGATTTATTTGGTGGTGGCATCTTCCAAAGTTACTTAAGTTTTCATGAGTGTGCATGTCTCATATTTCTGCCTGTGCTGCAAGAGCCTCAGGGGTCATGACTGCACCATATGCTTCAGAATCAACATTTGATTCTGCAAGATCCTCTTCTCCCAGGGCCTGGTGGAGGAGTGGGTGTGAGTGTTTCCGTGAGTGTCCTGAGGCTACAGGGGATGTGGAGGAAGGACTGGGCTGGAGCCCAGCTCTCTTGAGCACAACTGGACTTTTCATCACTATCACAAACATTAAACCACTGCTTGTACACAGCAGGTGTGCAGGGGCACACCCAGCACAGTTCCCACATGCAGCAGATCATTTCTTTCCTTTTTCTAACAACATTATTCTCATTAATAATCATGTAGTAACTATTAATATTATTGTCTTGAATTATTTTTCAGTTTTAAGAGTAGAATTAAAAAAATAAATTTAAGATATTATAGTCAATAAGTTATTTCATGCATGAAATAAATTTTGCATCTACCAAACAAAAGATAGTATATCTTGTAATTTCTATTGCTTTGCAGTTTTCAACACAGGTGGAAATTCATATATAGAATTATATATCTCTGGTTTTGTGGGTTAGTTTGCCTTTATAATTGATAGGTTACCATTGCTTATTTTAAGTGTACTTTTTGAATGCAAGACTATAAAGTAGCATAGTCTGGGAGTGTCAACTGTTCCTGAGGAGTGTAAATGACTCCCATCTTATTACTGAAATAAATATATACAGCTGAGTTGGTGTGAGCTGGGGGCAAAATATAGAACACAGAGCTCTCTGGAGGACAAAATATTTATTAAAGAACAGGAAGTGAATTGCATTTTGAGGTTTATGTTAGTATTACTAAGACTCATTGGTGATCACAGTAATTGTGTAGAATTTGGACTAACATGAGAATTTTGGGGAGAAAGCATGCAATCGCTGACATTCTTTAAATGGTAATAATAAAAAGCAGATCAACATTAGTAAGTATTATCATTGTTTTAAAGTCTTCAACAGACAATGCAGATTGCTCATTCCTGGGTGGGCTGCTTCAAACACCCCACCCTTGATGAGGATTGCAATAGAAACATTTGTACAGGAGACATGGGACCCCAAACACTCTCCTTTCTCCTAGTCCAGCCCCATTCACTCATGAAGTCCCTTATGGATGAGAATGGTTAGAAACACATGGTACTGGACTTTAGCCTTGATATATTGAGGGGAATTGCAGAGAGTATAGCTGGGCCACATAGAGGTTTCATGTCTAGACCAGAGGGACCACAGAGCCTAAAATGGATCCAGCTGAATCATTCTTTCAACCAAGCCCTACTGTGATTTTCAATTCTGATGTCAGGGAACATGTTCACCTTGTCAAAGCAGGACAGCTAGTGCTAAGAATCAAAGAAGGGAAGACTATTTGCCCATGTCTGGAAAGCCAGATACTGACCACCAGATTTGACCACTGGCATTGGGGAAGGAGCTCGAATGCAGAGCAGAAGAATTTAGCAACAGAGCATTTGAGTAATTAAAGTGAAAAAAATATTTGTGATATTTGTTTCTCTAAGTTTGCAAATACATGGCTACTTTTGTTATGATAAGTATTCTGTGCTTTGTTAAAATTACTGCTTATTCAAGGAAAGGAAATTGGAGCACCTTCTTTCCTGTTCATTCTGTATCCAGTTATTCTCAACCCCAGCTATGAATTGAAATCACTTCCTTGTAGACTTTGAGACAAAGTTGCCATGAGAACCAGCTCCAGGCCAATTTTAGCAAACGGGAGGCAGGGTCAACAGCATGTGTATTTTTATTTCATTCCTCAGATAATCCTATGTGAAGTCTGAGTGGATGGCATTGCTGTATCCAACAGGAAGTTATCCAAGAACAAGGACAGCTCCTTTGGGGCCATCGCTGGCTTCATTACTGTCACCTTCACATGGAAAGTCACTGACCTGCTGGATATATGTGGGCCACAGGACTGAGGCATATGACAAGCTATCTGTTTTCAAAGCCATCAGCTAAATTACTGTTTGGGGACATTAAAAAAGTGAAAAAAAAATTTAATATAAATATTTGAAATTTCACATTATTCAAGCAATTCTGAACCCATGATAAGGCATAGAAAATGCTCAATGCCATGTGACCCATGTCAGGCTGGGAGAGGCAAGGGCGTGGAACAGGCTTTAATGGTGCTCAGCCAAGCAGAGAAAACATCCTGCTACTACAAGGGCAATAACTTTTTTTTTTGGCAAATAGGTGTAAGCAAAGCACTTAATGCAAGGTATTCTTTTTATATGGGTAATCCATCTTGATTTTTCACACTACAGAATATTGTTAGTTCTAAATGAACTAGCTCTTATTCATTAATTCTCTACTGAGATGATGCATAGCAATCCTTTTTTATTTCTTTGGTTGATTGTAAAGGTTCACTTTTTTTAATGACCTACTTAAAATCCTTGAGAGTTGCCAGTAGCCTGAGTGATTTGAGGATCCATGTTAGAAGGACTTGGCTTTTGAAAACTTCCATGAAGTATCACTGCAAGATAAGGACGTTTTTCTGTATTTTAATGAGGGAACTTACTGAAGCTTCTCTTTGTTTCTTCCAGCTCCATGCTATTTTTGCCATCTCTTAGTACACAGACTTCAAGAAATGTCCCACTAGTTATTTGAGGCTTCTATCCTCAGCACCTAAATATGCAAATAGCAGTACACTTGTGTCAAAGGCCTCTCTCCTGTTGGTATGCCTAGATAAGGCCTTATCCAATTTATGTCTCCTAATAACTTTTGAAAGTCATTAAGTGATTTGAGTTGATCTACTCATATTTGAATTTTTGGTGGATGGACCATGGTCGAGGGTAATAGAACTCCTAAATAATTAATTGGAAAATTTAATTGTACATTATCTATTGCTATCTCTAGATTATAATTTTTAAATAAATTTGTAAGTGTGGCATAACATTCTAGCAATGTGTTTTTATCTTTGTGTGCCAATAATACATCATCCATATAGTGAAATATTTGTAGTTCAGGATTTTGATTTCTAAGTGGCTGGATTGCTTTGTTAACATAAATTTGACACATAGTTGGGCTGTTAGCCATCCCTTGAGGGAGTACTTTCCATTCATATCTCTAATCGGGACCTTCATGATTCAATGCAGGGATAGTAAATGCAAAACGTGGACTATCCTCAGGATGAATTGGAATTGAAAAAAAAACAATCTTTAATATCTATAACTAAAACATACCAGGTTTTTGGCAAAGCAGACAATTGGGGAATCCCTGATTGAGCAGGTCCCATAATAACCATCTCATTATTAATGGCTCTTAAATCTTGCAATAATCTCCATTTACCAGATTTCTTGTTAATGACAAAAAATGGGAGTATTATGGGGAGATATGGAAGGTTATATATGCCCCTCCACTAATTGTTGTTTGACCAGGTCATGGGCTGCTTGTATCTTTTCTTTAGTCAGGGGCGATTGAGGAACACATACTGGCCTTTTTGATTTCCAAGTAATTTTTATTGTCTCAGTGACCCCTCCTGAAAACCCAATCCATGTCTATCTGTTTTTTGATCTATTTGTATTGGTGCCACTATACCTTGTCCTTGTTCTCCTAATCCTTTTTCTTTCTTAAAACCTTGTGTAGCCATAATAGTGGGCGTATTTGAATTGATGTTATTTGTTAATGTTAGACCTAATTGATCTAGAACATCTCATCCCCATAAATTTATAAGAAGATGATCCAATACATATGGCTATATAGTTCCTTCACATCCTTCAGGATCCTTCCAATCTAATACCATTGCACTTCTATGGGGATTAATTGCCACTCTTAGGCCTCGAAGCGTTTGAGTGGCTTGTTGTAACAGCCAATGTTTTGGCCAGTCTTGACGAGAGATAATGCTAAGGTCTGCACCTGTATCCAGTAGCACATTAAATTCATTCATGTCCTTGAATATTTAGTTTTAGCATTGGGCGAGAATCTAAATTTAAAGAAAGCATAGCCCAATCTACACCTGTGGAGCCTAATCCCCTGGAACCTCTTTCTATAGTACGACTGGAAAATTTATCATGTAGGCTGGGTATTATTAATAACTGTGCTATTCTATCTCCTGGTGAAATTACTGATATACCCCTTGGAGAACTGGCTAAAATTTTTATTTCACCTTCATAATCAGGATCAATTACCCCAGGACTTATCATAAGTCCTTTTAGAGTAGAAGAACTGCGTCCCAATAATAAGCCTACTGTTCCTTGGGGAAGAGGCCCTTTTACCCCTGTGGGAATGTTTTAAACTCCCATCTCTGGAGTTAGTACTGTTGTGGCGGAGGCACAGATGTCCAATCCTGTACTCTCTCTGGTTTGTCTGGTGAGGGATTTAATGGATAATGTGTCCTGGGCACTACCCTGATGGTGTTGCTGGGTTCCTCCATTGCCCCGTATATTTGTGGTCATGGGCCCTGGAGCATTGGGCCCCCCTGTCCATTTTTTGGCAATGGAGCCTAATGTTTTTCTCCATGATATCGTGGGTAAACATTTGGTCCTTGTCCATTTTTTGATAACAGAGTACCCTCTATAGTGGTTTGAGAACGGCATTCATTAGCCCAATGTCTCCCTCTATGGCATCGTGGGCAAATACCCGGTATTTTACCCCTTTGATACCTAGTTTTGTTAAACCCTCCTCCTATGGGGCAACTCCTTTTAAAATGTCCTGTTTTGTCACAATTGTAACATGTTTTTGGCCTGGGACCTAAAGCCTGTTGTACTGCGGCTGCTAAGACTTGCCCTTGTTCATTAATGTCTCTACATAATTTAATATATGTGTTTAAATTTCCATGTTTCCATGGTCTAATGGCCTCCCTGCACCATCTATTTGCTTGTTCATAGGCTAGTTGCTTTATTAATGGCATTGTTTGTTCTATATCCCCAAAGATTCTGGTAGCTGTTTGAATAAGCCTATCTACAAATTCAGCATAAGGTTCATTAGCTCCTTGTATTACCTTAGATAATTGACCTTGTAAACCTCCATGTCCTTGTAAAGTCTTCCATGCCCTAACTGCATCTGCAGCAATTTTTGAGTATATGGCAGGATCATATCCAATTTGTTGCTGCTGACCCTCATAAGATCCTTTTCCTAATAACATATCTAGATTTCTCTGAGGATAACTGGCAGCGGCATTTTGCCTAGCCGTCTCTGTGCAAAATTCCTGATTGGCAACCTTCCATAACAGATATTGTCCTCCTTTAGCACAGTTTTGCACATACTAGCCCAATCTGCTGGCGTCATGTTCAAGTTGTTAATGGATTCTACCATGCTTACAGTGAAGGGTGCTTGAGGACCATAGGTTGTTACAGCCTCTTTCAGCTGCTTCACTGTTTTGAAATCTAAAGCATGGTGAATTCGCTGCCCTCCTGCCTCCTCAAATACAGGGCATGCTAATCTTTGAGGTCCTGTCTCAGGATCCCATCTATCAACTACAGGGGTTGAGGGCCACTTAGCATATGTTGTCTCCATAGGTGGAGCTGTTGGTTGGACACCCATGCCCCCCGGTTATAGAAAGGGGTTAGTAGCAACCTCCCATTGTAATTTCTCCCCTGATAGCCTTTCCTCCTCTAAACTTTTTTCCTTTGTCTGACTAACTCGAGAGACTTCCTCTTTTACTTGATGTAAGATGTCTTCTCCTAGACTAAGCAAACAAGATTGTATCAATGTCCATAATGGTAATGTGCCAACTGGCAGAGTTCCTGGGCTTTCCTTTTGTATCTTTTTAAAATCTTCACCATGATGGTTCCATTTTGATATATTTAACAACCCCTCTTTAATGAACCATGGGCTACACCTTTTTATCATCTTAACGTATGCCTTAACTGTTCTTGATTTTACTAAGATGCCTCCTTCCTCTAGCACTTAATACCTTTTCGGTTTGGTTCTTATTAATTTTTAATTCCATATTTCCGTGACGAAGATACCCCTCACTAAGATAATGCAAAAGAAAACCGAGACAAAATGAAACAAAAATGGAACAAAAATTCATTATATCAGCCTTTCTATGCTCCTGAAATGTCCATCCGTCTTTTCTCCCTATCTGTTCCCCAGACGCAAATAGTTTTTCCTCAGATGTGAGCGGTTTTTCTTCTGTTCCACCTATCTTCAGGGACAGGCAACTTAAAACAAAAGCGAAACAAAATGAAAGAAGAATCTTTAAATGGTTACCCATCCTCTCGCACTGCCCTTAGGGGTGAGCAGTTTACCTTATCACTTACCCTCAGACTTTCCCCATACGGGCCACCATATGCTGCAGTCTGGCTGGGCACAAATCACGAGCCACTTGAAGATTCAAGCAGGAGCGAACTTTATTTTTAGAACCCACGCTGCATGCCGCCCACGCGAACTCTCCAGGAACTCCCTGAGAGCTCCACTGGAACTTTGGCGGCTTTGCGAGCACTCAACTGGAACTCAACCCACGAACTCCATCCATGCAAACTCTCTAGGAACTCCGCGAGAGCCCAACCGGAACTCAACCAACCCATGCGAACTCTCTAGGAACTCCGTGAGAGCTCAAAAATAGCGGGCACCCGAGGCAGCAGGAACCGCTCCTTCTGGCAAAATGCCAGGCACCATCTTGACCTGGCCGTGGCTCTCAACACTTAAGTGTCTTGCATCCTGCAGCTATGATCGAGCAGAATTGTGTCAAATGTCAAGGGTCCATAGTCATGTTGAGTTGCACTCTCCTGGTAGAAATAGTTACCATGATTTAAGATTGGGGCTCAAAAATAACAGAAGGCCAAAGCATGGGGTCTTCATTGAGTTCCAACCACCATTAGGTAATAAAAGATTCAACAATGAGAAAAGCATTGATGGTGTATCCACCAGCAGCCATCTCCACCTTATCAGAGCCACATTCTAATCATTATCATTTCATATGTGTTAGGAAACGGGCCCTTGTGGCTTCATGGTAGTATTAATTCTTGTCTGAACACAGAACTCTAGGAAACCTTCACCGATGTTCTGCTGAACTTTATACATGAGCAGTCTGTGGTACCCATAGAGACAGCACTCACCTGAGCTTCTCATTCTGAATTCTAAAATCAAAACATCAAAACCCATGCAAGGAGGGACACAGCTTGTGCTGGTGACCTGCGTTTACATAGGGAGGAGGCTCACAATCCAGTTAGGTAAGATGAGTGTACTTTGATAACCCAAATCTTAGCTCTGAAATCTGCTCATGGATCCAGAAGGATGACTTTTATTTGGAGAGAGATTGTTTGGAAGTTAAGAAGAACAAAGAGAAATCTTGGGTAGGATTAAAAGCAGTGATTGGGCCAGTGAGCCCAGGGGTAGGAAATAGGAATGAAAGCAAAGGGAGGTAAAGCCATCCATCAGATCTGATGGGAAACTCTGCATGCACTCATCACGTGGAGAGTGCTGGCCCTTATGGAGGTGACTGGCTTCCCTCAAGGTTTCATGGCCAGTGTGAGTGATCTCCCAGCTAGTTGGCAGTGGAGTGACAGTGTAATTAAGTCACCAAGCATGAGCCAAGGATCCTGAGACTGGTAGGGAGGGTGCTCATCTTGGAAGCAGAGGGAGAAGATCCAGTTGAACCCACAGAAAGCCGATGGTTCAGAGGCCTGTGACCACAGAGAGACTTCACACAACTAAATAGCAGTACAACTCTGTGTTTGGGATCATAGAAGAAGTTCTGGAAGACAGTCCTGCTGTCTTCTGTCTGTTGTTACAAGAATATAAATCTTGGGTCTTAGCCCCAACATGCCATACAATGACTTTAATCCCATTCCTCTCAGCTCCATTCTCTGCACTGTATTGGCAGTTCAGTGCTGTTTCACACTATCTGATGCCTTTGGCTATCAGCAGAGGCCAAACCTCACGTTGCCCCCAAGCTGCAGTCCCAGGACTTCTCTCAGTTCCCTCTCTGCCAGTCCTAATCTGCCTGCTACAAATTGGTAGTGCATAACAAGTGCTAGGCTTCATTCTACTTATGCAGGTCCTGGGAAGGCCTTTCTGCAAAACTTACCCTGCTGTTCCTTTGCCAGGCCATCTGCCACTCATTCTTTGTATTTTAAATTGTTATATATGATGGCAGAATATAATTCATTTCATATTACACATATAGAGCACAAATTTTTCAAGTCACTGGTTGTACACAAAGTATTTTCACACCATTCGTGTCTTCATACATGTACTTACGGTAATGATGTCCATCTCATTCCACCATCTTTCCTAACCCCATGCCCCCTCCACTTTGCCCTATCTAAAGTTTCTCCATTCCTCCCATGCCCCCCATTGCCATTATGAATCAGCATCGTCATATCAAAGAAAATATTCGGCCTTTGTTTTTTTGGGATTGGCTTACTTCACTTAGCAGTATATTCTCCAACTCCATCCATTTATCTGCAAACTGCCAATCATTCTTTATGGCAAAAAAAAAAAAAAAAAAAAAAAAAACTAAACAAAAATCAAACAACTCTAGCTAGCTCAGTTCTCAGCCCCTACTTCCCCAACTTACTTTTCCCAGGACTGAGACCCTAGTGCCAACTTACACACTTTGATCATAGAATCTAGGACTTATTTTCTCTCACTATTGTCCTCCACAGAATGTGAAATTTCTGAAGAAAAGGGCAAGGTCTGATGTGTCTAAAATTTCTTCAACATTTAGCATGTTCCATTGATGTTTAAATGTCTCATTGATGTTGGTGATAAAATTACACTATGATTTCATTTTGACAACTTGTTTTTCCCTTGGCAGTTTGCAGAGCCACCAAGAAGGATGCAAGCACCATTCATTATCAAAACAACAAAAGACAAAGCAGAAAAGTGTGAAATAAGCCCATAGTGGCCAACTCTAGAAGGAAGTCAGAGCATTCTCCCTGCGGTTGTCTAAACCCCAGTTCTCTATAGGGCTGCATTTGATGGACACCCCTGTAGACATCAGAAAGTGTGCAATTCAAATAGCTCCTCTATTTTGTGTGAGGTGTGCTGCTGAGCTGGCCATAGGAATATAGCCAACTGCCCAAGATTTATAAATCAGGCCCTGGAAGTTACTTGTCCAATTCAAGGGATTAAACAAGAAGAGATGGATTCCCTCTCTCTATTAATTTTTAAAAAATCAATTGCACTTCTAAGCCTGGCTCACAGTCAGATTCAGGCAAAAAGAAGGCTCAGGTTTCCAACATAATTTATCATTAGCCATCCTAACCTTGGGATCCTAAAGCCTTTCCACTGTCTAGGATAGGTTGGGCCAGGTCGCAGCTGCCCAGGGAGTGTCTGAGGCCTGGAGTCATCCCAAGACCAGATCTCATGATCTTTAGGGCATTGGTAGATGACAGAAATCACACAAGCCAGAGAGGCCACAATAGAAGTTACAATGATACTCTCCTTTTGAAGGATCGAGAATAAAAGGGAACCAAGGGATAGAGCCCAAATGTGCAGTAAGGAGCATTTGGCAGAGGAGAAAACTGAAATGGATCAAGGCAGTTGGAGAAAAACCTGGACAAAATTTAGAGAGTATTTTGGGGCTATTTACATATGTCACAGACAAGGGATGGATAGGCTTCGTAAGGAAGATTTAGAAGAATAGACCCTTTGACCATTCAAGGCTCAGCAAAATAAACAGGGATGGCCTTATTTAACCCATTGAGTTCCCAGTTTTGAATTATGTAAATATTTCAATGAAATTAATACAGGTGCAGTAAAATATGTTGGAAATCATGATCTAGAGCATATATATCCTTTACATATTTATTTTATATAGATATTTGTATATATTTTGCATATTTATATATGTATTTATATTATGTATAAATACATACAAACGTGAATACATACGAATAAATATATATGCAATATACACATTTTTCAAATTTTCTAATTATTCACCTATAGTTTTAAAATAATACACCTCTGAAAACACAATAGTTATTTTTAGATTATTATAAGTGGTATATTTGTTGCTCAATTATTTAAATATTTATAGGTGTTCCACAGCTGGGATAATGGGACAAAATATGGTTAATATATAAAACAGTGGGGGTCCTTTGGCAGTTTTAGAGCAACGCATCCCTGCTCCTCAGAGCCATGGGCAGAAGTGGAAACCTCCACTCTGGAGATGGATGAGCACCTTGGAGGCCTAAGCTGCTATCCTGCCACCTAGCAATGCATAATGCCTAGGGAATGTAGACTCCCTTTGCATTTAAGCCATCCACTTGAAAAAGCCTGCCATCCAGGTCTAAATCTGAATTATTTTCTTAAAAGCAACAACACTTGAAGAGATGTTTTTTTAATTTTTGTTTTATTTGGCTTAAGTATACCACTATGTAAGAAGTGTATGGTGAACTTTAGAGGACATAAACCCAATATCCTCCAGGGTCTAAGTAGTAACCTAAGCGAGACTATTTAAGCATTTCTCCTCTACCAATTTCCTCTGCCAATTTCCTCACACTATTTCCCACTGAAATCACTTGACTAATGTAAAAGGAAAAGTTCTATCTCACAGTAGTAGCCATGAAAAATTGAATACTGACCTACAAAGTCTCTGACAGAACTCATCTCAACTCTCAATGTGAATGAATGAGATCCCCCCCCCCCCCCGACTCTAGCCCTGTGTGTGTGAATGTTTGCAAAGATCACAGAACCCAGGGAAGCTACAATTCCCAAGGAACAGTGCCAGCGTGAACATTGACAGCACATTCCTGTCAAATGAAGATGCCAAAGGAAGGAGAAAAGAACAGTGAAAGGAGAGCAAACTAGTCTGCCAATCACAACCCAAGCTAGCATTCATGTTTTCTGAGAGATGCAAAAAATTGTAGCACAGTGAGAGAGCAAGAGATGCTTATGGAAAGCAACGATCTCAAGAAGGATTGTTAGATGTACAGAAAAAAAAAAAAAAAACAGGATTACTAAATAATCAGCACACTGGAAACTGAAAAAAAAAGCAAATTATCAAATTCATTCAAAGGATTCTCTTACAGTTCAGGTGCAAGAAATATAAACAGAAGAAAATGTGAATGACAAAGAAAACTCTTAAGACTCTCAGGATATCCCTCTGAGTACTTTGAGAAGGCAGCACTGAGCCTGTGGACAAGGTACAGAAACATTGCTTTGCTGAACTAAACAGCCTGGTTTTTCTGAAGGAATGAGCTTGCTAAATGTTGCTGAAAGTAATCGAAGAAAATACTAAAAATTGGGCACCACCTGATGACATTTCGAAATTTCACTTACCCAGGAAAAATGTCCTTCGTGAAAAGGAAACAGAAAAAAATTTCAGTTGAAAAAAATACATAGAATGGAGATAATGACTTTCTCTTCTAAAATATTGAAAGTTAGAAAATAATAGAGTGATATTTACAGAGTCCTGAAGGAAAATTACTAAGGCCCTAAACTTCTTTACTATTCATTATGCGTAAAGGAAAAAGAATGATATTTCCAGAGATGCAAAGTCTGAGAAAAACCTCCTGCTGCTTGCACATACTCTCCTGTTGGGGAGGTAAATGCTCAAGGAAATCCAACAGCTGAATAGAAACTGACATTGACTTGTTCAAGACAGGAAAATAATGTGTGAAACTGAGTTTTCCCAAATTGGTTGCTGTAATACTGGAAAACAGAGGAAAAAGTTAAATCATATAGAGAGGAGTATTTTTATTATCATAACTATTTATTTTTTCATGAGTTAGAAAACTCTACTAAGCCATTATCTCATCATCCTAAATAAAATAACAAGCTGATCTGAAGCAGGTGTAAAGAACAACATCACACAGTAACATGTGCATGTGGAAAATTGGTTTGTAAGAATCACTAGCATAAACAATTTTCTTTTTGTCAAATAACAAGATCAGCAAAAATTCGAGCAATACTAAATGACTGGTTTCAATGTTTTTTTGTGAAAGTCCTTGCAAATGTTAACAAAGATTTCTCAAATCAGGTGTCGATTGGGATCTTGACTGCAAATAGGCACAATCTGTGTTGGTAGATTAAAACATGAAAGGTTTTTAGGAATAAACTCATAGAATTCTTGTGAACACTGAAGAAACAGAGCCCAGGCTCCCTCTGGGAGTTACATTCTGCACCACAGGGCAAAACTGGTCCCAAGGTGAGCTGTTGCTGCTGTCGTAACCAGAAACTCTGGCCTTTTGAAATGAACTTCCCTTAGGCGCTGGCTATGTCCAGTGAACTTTGCATGTTCAATATCTGTCTTTGTCTCCAGATAACTACTGTTCATGAAAAAGTTACACATGGATTCAGGAAATAGGTAGACTCTAGATAATATGTCTGCTTCTGGGGCAGGGTAGGGGGTGACCCATATTGAACAAGTGTAGGTGGCAATGGGGAAAAATTGGGAGTGTTCATTAAAGTGTTCCTGAGATTCAAGGTGCATGTGAATGACAGCGGCTGTTACAAAAGACACCACACATAACAGCAAATTAATAATAATTTAGAACTCAACTTCAATATAAATACAACAAAATCTAGTGGGTAAATGGAAGTTGGGGGTAAAAAAAATCTCTGAAATTCCTACTGATAGGAAATAGACAGACACAAGGAATGGGAACATGAGGTCAAGGGAATAATTCTATAAACTGGACCCAATGTGCTGAACCTCTACGCTTTCTTTAAAAAAAAAAAAATATCTGCAGCCCTCTCCACTCGGCTTAACTGCACAGGATGGATACGTTACATTCTTCAGCAAGCTATCCAATACCTGCAGGGGAAATGCTGACCTGAAGAACACAAGTTACTCCAAAAGAGGAGAATTTTGTGACCCTTATATAGACCAGATTTCAGAACTCAGGGAGACAAGGACAATTTTTCTAACCATAAAATCTGTAAAAACAGATTCCAATTAGAACTGGTCAGTATGGGCCAAAGTGACCTTGAGTTGTCTTGTACTGTGGGGACTTAAAAATCTGATGTCATTCTATGTCAGTCAAAAGTCAAGAGGTGGACCTGGGCAGGATTTTGTGAAAACTTCCCTGGGACTCTCAATAAAACTGGAGAGCAGGAGAAACACACCGTTTTTCTCCTCTCTCAAAGGACCCACTATCTCTTGAGAGTGTCCCCCTTTTTCTTTTCCCATCCCTCCTAATAAACTGAGGCCTGTTTCTCCTAATGACCTGTCTGAAATCTTTCTTGCATGATTGCAAAAATTGGGGTGAATGGCAGGGGGAGCTTCATGACTACCTAAGCTTCACAGAAGGACCAGGCCCTGTGATACTGTCTTAGGAGCCAGTCCATGTAAGCTCATTTGTTTATGTTCATTTAGGTTAAAAATGTGCTAAATTTTTTAAGGTGACTTTTGATCAAATTAAAACTTAATTTCTTCAATACAGATGTAATTGCTTGTTTTTCTCATCACTGGTAATAGATAACAGCTTTTCCTTAACACCAAAAACATATCATGTAAGAAGAAAGAGAATATTACCACAGATGTGTGCATGCTTTTTATGACATGTGATTACAAAGGCTTTGCATGAGGGCAGGAAAGATGGTAGAATGAGATGGACATCATTACCCTAGATACATGTAAGACTGCACATAGGCTGTAACACTACATTGTATACAGCCAGAGAAATGAAAAGTTGTGTTGCAATTGTGTAAAATGAATCAAAATGCATTTTGCTGTCATATATACCTAATTAAAATTAAAAAAAATTCTTTCAGGCTCAGTGTCCACTAACTGTTTGACTCTAAAGGGCTTTTTTTTTTTTCAATTTCATCGATTTCAACTCTGATTTTAATTATTTTCTGACTTCTACTGTTTTTAGTGTTGATTTGTTCTTCTTTTGTGAGGGCTTGGAGGTGTAATGTTAGGTTATTTACTTGGTGAGTTTCTGTTCTTTTAAAGAATGTGCTCAATGTCTTCATAATGTCCCAGAGATTTTGGTAAGTTATGTTGTTATTCTCATTTACCTTTAAATATTTTTAAACTTAATCCCTGATTTCTTTTGCAATCCATTTGTCATTCAATAGTGTATCATTTAGTCTCCAGGTGTGGGAGTAGCTTCCATTTTTTATTTTATCATTGATTTCTAATTTCATTCCATTATGATCTAATAGAATGCAAGGTATTATCTCTATTTTATTTTGTATTTGCTAAGAGTTACTTTGTGGAATAAGATTGGTCCTTAAAGAAGGATCCATGTGCTGCTGAGAAGAAAGTGTATTCAGTCTTTGGTGGATGAAATATTCTATAGATGTCTGTGAAGTCTAAATTATTAATTGTATTCATTAGCTTTGTAGTTTATTTAGTTTTTGTTTGGAGTATCTATGTACTGATGAGAGAGGAGTGTTGAAGTCACAGAGTATTATTGTATTGTGGTGTATTTGATTCTTGAAATTGAATTGAAAGTGGTTTATGCTTACAGGCACAAGTTTTCTCTGAGTCAAGAGTGTGGAGGTGGCTGGCAACCTGTGCTTAAGAGTGGGTCCTCCTGAGCACCTTTGGCTTTTATTACATAGGTTGGAGGGATATGAAAGAATTCTAGAGATTTTTTAAATCTCTAGGAATCAAAATCATAACCACCTATTGTGTCAAAATACACCCTACTGTCATGTAGAAACAACAAATAAACAGCAAATAAAAAAACGAAAAATTTTATTTCCTCAATTATTTAGTCAACTAAGAATAAATAATAAATAAGAACACTTGATGTTTCTGTGGTAGGTACTATTCCATGCATTGGGACTATAAATATGAATAAAATAGAGACTTACATCTTACAGATCATATTTTCTGCTGGAGGGAGGGAAAAAAACATACAAGAAACAAACTCAAAAAGAAAAGACTATAATGCAGCCAGGTGCTCAAGATTCACACTGATGGAGATAAGTCGTGGTGATAGCTGGTACCCTTGATACGTGATGAAAATTCTGCTTTATCTCTGTTGTCCTTCTCTCCACAAATCATAACCCCAGTCTAATCACAAGAAAAAAATCACATAAAATCAAATTGCAGAACAAATTACAAAATCCTTGACCACTATTTTCCCCAATTGTCAAGGTTATAAAAAACAAGAAAAGTCTCAGTGGTACTTATAGAGACATGACCATTAGGTGTAGTATCTTGTCCTTGATAGGATCCTGGTACAGAGGAAGAATATTAGGTTGAACATAAATAACTCTGGGTAAAGTGTGAACTTTAGTTAATAACAATGTATCAATATGGTTCATTAATTTTAATAAATGCAACATAATATTGAAAAACGCTAAAAATGGGAAATTGTGGGGTATAATATGAGCTCTTTGTACTAATCTTCAAATTTTTTTTTGGAAACAAAACTAATCTAAAAGAAAAGCTTTATTAGAAAAAATTCCCATCAACTATTAATAAAAAGTACATAAATATTTTAAAAAAATAGAATGCAGTGAATTTCAGGTTCTATGAAGCAACGTAAAGGTAGAGAAGGTAAAATGGAAGGGAATATATTTTAGATATCATGGTTAGTGAAGCGCCTGATCAGCTGATACTTAAGTAGATAGAGAATAATGGGGATGGCAGTTATATGGATGTGTGTGAAGGAAAAGCATACAGAAGGTAATAGCCAATGAAAAGAAGGAGCAGAAGTGTGTTTGCTGTTTTAGAAGATCGGCAAGAACAACTTTGCTGGCAACTGGCAACAGAGGTGTTCAGAGAAGTGGGAATGAGAGAAATGTGGGGCCCGTAGAGCACTGTAAGCCTTTTCTGCTTCATTCTCAATGTAATAAGAACCATTATCCCAAGTCACTTAACAGAGGGACTTGTATGAAATCCACATGCAAGTGTGGATCCACAGATTCTAAGGAGAAGTCTGTTATATTGGTCACATTTAGAAAGGTGAGGGTGGTGTAGACCAGGGTAGTCATGGATAAACCAGTAAGATTCTGAATAGATGGATTTGTTGATGGATTAACTTTTAGGAAAAAAAAAAAAAAAAAACAACAGGGAGTAGAATTGTCCAGGAGTGTCCTCCATGAAGACTAATGAAGAGAGAGGAAGGTGGTGAGCAAAGGAAATGAACCAGAATATGGCATTCGTAGCATTTATTCAAAGGGCTTAGGAAGTTTCAGAGAGGAGGGAAAGATGGGGCTTGGGAAATAGCAGTGGGGAACAAGCAGAACCCAGCACCCATTTCTGAGGAATGGGCATTACGCGAGGTGCTGGAGCACATACAGGGTGGTAGAGGAATAAGTAAGTGTCTTCAGGGGAAAGTGACGATCCGTTTAGAACAAGAGAGTGAAGGGAGTTTTCAGAGAAGAGATTTTCTGTACAGCAGCAGATCTTGCTAATGAGAGTTTGTTTTTAACACATGGAACAGAGCTGAAGGGCCTGGGTGGTGGTGGCCGGGTAAGAGATTGGGTAAGATTAAGGAAAGGAAGAACTCGATGGAAAGTCCACGTGAGGAGCGCCTTGGGCTCCTTGTTAGGACAAGAAGAGGCATATGGCACAATGCAGTTATTCCTAATGGTTGGTGAGGAGAAGGACCAATTATTTCACTTCTCTGAGACTGCTCTCCTAGGCTCCTTAACAGTGATGAGGCATAATTAAATTACATGTCCTTCAGGATTAAATAGCATCCCTTGCAAGTTACCTGGAAACTTTTGACAGATGTATATCTGTTCCCCGAGTCTTATGCCATCATTAATAATGAAAGAAAAACTGGTCACATCAATCCACTAGCCACAGAATCTCAGCTATCTGTTCCAGGAGATCTGGCAATGTGCAGTGTCTCTAATGATATTGTACTTCTCCTCTTAGTTCTTTTTCCTGTCTCTTTTTCCTGAATCTGATTTTAAGATGTCCTTGGATTACAGCAGTTTGCCTGAGTTGTCTTTGTGCTTCCCCAAGATGTTTCTTTTTTTTTTTTTAATCCAATTTATAGAATGGATCTTTGCCTGGACCTGGGGGGTAGAAGATTTTTCTGTACCTCCCTGTAATTTAAAGTTTTTTACTTTGCAGGAGAAGGGAGTCTGGTGTAGCAGTAAGTGTTTTAAATCTATCCCCTGGTCGCAGTTCATATGTTCTTGCCTAGCCCACTAAAAGGTGCTTTCCGTAGTCTTCTGCCCAGTTCTCAATCTTTTCTGGGGATCTGATAGAGGTATGATGAAAAGAGCTTGTAAATGATAGAAAGTTTTCACTGTGTCTGAGATCCTGACAATTTCAGCTGGTATGGTAGCACATAGCTAATTTTTTAAAATACATGAAGATTTTTTAACTAATTTTTTCTTTTCTTTCTTTTATGTACCTTTATTTCATTTTAAATTAAAAATAGTAATTGCATATGCTTAGGGGGTAAAAAGTGATATTTCAGTACATGTATACATTGTGGAATGATTAAATCAGAGTAATTAGCATATTCATCACCTCAAATATTTATCATCTCCTTGTGGTCAGAACACTTAAAATCCTCCTTTCAAAAAGCTATTTTGAAATATATATTATTATTAAATATAGGCCCCTTATGGTCAAAAGATTACATGTATTCTTATTCTTTGTATTTAACTACAACTTTGTATTTAACCCATTGACCAACATCTCCCCATCCCTGTCTACCACTCCCTGCCAGCCTTTGACAAACACTATTCTACTCTGTTCCTATTAATTTGACTTTTTTAGATTTCACATATGTGTGAGATCATATGATATTTGTCTCTTTGAAGCTGGCTTATATCATTTAACATAATATCCTCTTAATTATCCATGTAGTTTCAACTGACAGAATTTCTTCCCTCTTAAAGGAGGAATAGTGTTCCATTCAGAGAATGCATTGCCATACACCACATTTTAAAACTCTGTTCATTTGTTGATGGACATTCAGATTGTGTCTATAATCATGAGAGTACAGAATTCTCTTTGGTATACTGATCTTATTATCTTTGGCTATACACCCAGTAATAGGATTGCTGGTTCATATGGTAAGGCCAGTAAATCAAGAAGACATAACCACATATGAATCCAATAGCTGAACCTAAAATTACATGAAACAAAAACTGAAAGGCTTAAAAGAAGAAACAGAAAATTCAACGATAAGATTGAAGTCTCCAATATCCCACATTTAAAGACAGAACAGAGGAGATTCAAGATGGTGGATTAGAGGAAGTCTGCATTTTCAATTTCTCCATGGCTTAGAATTCAAGCAGTGGGAGTACTGCTTCTCAGTGTGGTGGGTTAAAGAGGAATTTCACCAAAATTCAATGTTGGACAGTCAGAGTGTCTTACGGGCTCAGAAATTTTGGTGCATTGAACAAAGAACAAGAGAAGATATATCAGAGCCAAGCCTGTTGCAGCAGTATCAGTGGTGCTGATTCACCACAGAGGGGAAGGTTAACACAGGGCAGCACAATAGATAGACTGGAAAAAGCCTATATATCAGAAAAAGCAGTCAGAACTTTGCTGATCCAGAGGCTGCACAGCAAGCTGGTGTTTGAAAGGTGCTCTGTTTCTCAACTGGCAGATGGAGAGCTGAGGTGGGAGCCATCTTGAGGCATCCATGCTTCAGCTTGCTGCTGAGGGAGCCAGGGAAATCAGAGAAAGCATCGCCACACTGCCCCAGAAAGTACCTGACATGCGGCCTGGGGTGTTATGGCAGAACATGAGTAAAACAGGCATAAAGAAGATTGTACCGAAGGGAATCCAAGTTCAAAAAACAAAGAGGAGTCCAACTCACTTTCCCTTTGAACCTGGGGGCTCATGTGAGCAGCTGGAGAGGGTTGGGAATCTGAACAGGTGGGAGTGAACACACTCGGGGACTAAAGATGAAAATGGGCATGTTTGTGGGCAGCAGAGTGTGTGGAGGGTTGGCTCTGCCGCCTGGGAGTAGAATTTTGGGTGGTTCCTGAGATTTACAGTCCCAGCAAAGATCAGCATCTTTTGGGCCCTAGGGGTGTGTTGATCTATTTTCTCCAGAGCAGATACCATCCATCAAAGTCTCTAAGACCTAAACACCAGCCACCAGAGCTCCCCTCCTAGAACTCAGTTGCAGCCCCGCCCTGGGAATGCATTGATCTGGTCTGTGCAGACAAAACAGATCAGATTGACAGCACTTACCATTTCATCCTACCTTATACTGGTGAGAAGGGAAGATGATAACTATTTCAACCAGCTTCAGTTTTAGGCCACTCCAATTGGCAGCTCAGTAAGCAACACAAAAAAGAGAAAAGGGTTAAACCACCAGCTGCCCTTGCTCTCTCTTTCTCTTAGCAAGAAGAAATGGAAAGAAGGACAGCTGGGCAAAAGCTGTGGCCATTTATTACTGTCAACTGTTTGGATCACCTCAGTGGATTTGATTCTTTTATTTTTCATAAATGCCCCCCCCCAATATTTTTTTTGGTGTTTTTGCTGTGCTGATTTGTTTGTGGGCATGTATACATATCATTTATTTTTTTCTCATTTTTATAATTTTGAACATGGTTATTTTTACTTACCTTGCCTTTGGGGAGTTAAGGGTTTTGCCTTTATGTTCTTGCTTTGCTTTTGTTTGTTTTTACTATTTTTCTCCTCTTCTTTACAGCCATCAATTGCTACATCTCTTCTGCATTCTCCTTGTAAATCTTGAATGTTGCAAACTCTCTTCGGACTCCTTATCATATTTTCTTTTTCTCTTAATGAACTATATTTTGCCATATTTTAGATTTGTTTGGTTTATATAACTCCTGTTCACACCATTCAATTTGTTGAAATTATTACTGATGCAGACGACATAGTTGACACCTGTTGTTTACTGTAATAACAGATGTAGTTCATGGTTATTTATCATTTTTGCTGTTGGCAATTGCTTATCCCATCAGTCCTGTTTTTGTAGTAATCAGTGTTATAGATATCATAGTAAATGGGAGGTGTTTATTTTAATGCTGTTTATTATTTGTATCTGTTGTTGCTATTGTTTGCTTCTCCCTTTTCTTTCAGGTGCTGGCAACCTACAGGAATACTACAAGTTCACAGGGTAGAGACTGTTGCTGAACTAAACTCTGCCAAAAGACCATGTGCCTTATTATATGCACATTAGTGAAACTCATATCTCTACTTTACATATTCCGGAAACATTAATGACACTCAAATTATTGCTATACTTCTATTACAAAGTATACAAGAGACAACAACCCCGCTAAGGACAATAGCCCAAGTAACAGTGGCTAGGTGGGTCCTCAAGATTCAACTTACATGCATCCCAAACTCAGCAAAACAGAGAATATGAATACCACACCTTTAAGTTGTCTCAATATAGATCACTCTAGGACACTTTGATGAAAGAAGGCCATACCCTAAAAAGGCTCACACATAAGAGTGGGGGAGAAATCCATTCCAACAGAAGCATACAACCTAACATAGAATAAAAGAAATATGAAAGATTAAGGTAACACAATGCCTCCTTAAATTCATAATTCAACAATTACTGACTCCAAAGATATCGAAGTGGACGAAATATCAGATGAAGAATTCAAAAGAATGATTATAAAAATAGTCAATAAACCCTAAGAGGATACAGAAAGACAATGAATCAAGAAAGTCAGTACAATGAATTAATGAAAAATTCAATAAAGTATCGATATTAAAAAAGCATCTGACAGAAATCTTGGAAATGAAAGACACAATAAATCAAACACAATGTTCAGTTGAAAGTACCTCTACTAAAATAGAACATGCTGAAGACAGAATCTCAGAGCTAGAAGACAAAGTGGCCAGCCTTGAACATTTAGACAGAATTAAAGAAAAGGAAATAATTATAATCAGAATATACAAGAATTTAGGGAAAACATTGAGAATGTGATCGACATCCAGATACAGAAGACATTCAGAACCCTAAATAAACAAGAACAAAAACGAATTTCTATACAACACATTATAATTAAAACTCCTAACATATAAAACAAGGATAGAAATGGAAAAACCTCAAGGGAGAAACATCAGGTCACATTTAGAGGAAAGCCAATTAGAATCACTTCTGATTTCTTAGCAAAACTCGAAAATCCAGGAGGGCTTGGAATGGTATGTTCCAAGCCCCGAAAGAAAATAATTGTCAAACAGATTGCTATATCCAGCAAAGCTATCCTTTAAAATCAAAATAAGACATAAAAATCTTCCAACGTAAGCAGAAACTGAAAGAAATCCATGACTACTAAACCGTCACTTCAGAACTTAAAGAAATATTCCACACAGAAGAAATCAAAAACAAACCCCAGAGCTCCCAAATGAACAAATCTCATTTGAAAAGTAGCTAAGCAAATGAGAAACAGAAATTGAACACTAGAAATAAATAAAAAAGGCAAGAATTAATAAACATATCCTTATAATAACATTGAATATAAATGGTCTCACTGCTCCAATTAAAAGACATAGGCTGGCAGAATGGATTTAAAAGCAAGACTCAACTATATGCTGTTTGCAAGAGACATCTTACAAGAAAATACTGCCACAGATTGAAAGTGAAAGAATGGAAATTGATATACCATGTGAATGGAGCCCTCAAACAAGCACTCTCATATCTGATTAAGCAGACTTCAAACCAAAATTTACCACTTCATATGGGAAAGGGAACAATCCAACAAGAAGATATAATGATATTAAATATTTATGCCCCAAGCATAGGTGCAATTAATCACATAAAAGAGACACTACTTAAAAGTAAAGCCTCAGATAGTCTCCAGTACAATAATACTAGGTAATTTCAAAACACCTCTCTTAACAATAGATAGGTCATCCAGATAGAAACTCAGAAAAGGCTTTTGTTGAAAAGACATCTGTATACCCATGTTTATTGCAACACAATTCACAATTAAAAAAAAAAAAGAACAAAACCTTGGGCTGGCAGTATCATGAATGGAACTGGAGATCATAATGTTAGGTGAAATAAGCCAGGCACAGAAGGAAAAACACTTCATAATTTCATTTATGTGTGGAATCTAAAAAATCTGAATTCATGGAAGTAAAGAATAGAATAATGTTTTACAGAGGTTGAAAGAGTGGGAGAGAGTGTAGAAACAGAAACATTATTTAGTGGGTACCAACACAAGAGGAATTAATTCTGAAGTTCTATTACAAAGGAGAATGATTACAAATAACAATAGTGTATCATATAAGTCAAAATAATTAAAAGGTGATTTTTAAAAGTTCTCATCACAAAGCAAAGATAGAGATAACATAACTATCCTGAGTTAATCATCTCTCAGTGTACATAGGTACAAAGATATCACACTGTACCTGATAAATAGGTGCAATTACTACCTGTTAATTAAAAATAAATAAAAATAAAATGAACTAAGGGAAAATTAATACCTAGAAGTGAGGCTCTTACTATGGTTAGTATTTGAAAATGTCAATATGATTTCAAAATTGGGTACTAGAAGCTGGAAGAATTTGGAAGACCAGGCTAGAAAAAAATCTATATTGTCATGAAGAGAACATTAAGGTTTATTCTGGTATCAGGTCAATAGAAGAAAGATGTAGGGAAGTCTGGATCCTAAATATTACTTAAGTGGTCATCATCAGAATGTTGTTAGAAATATGAAAAGAAAGGCCATTCTGGTGAGGCCTTGGATGGAAATGAGGAAGAGTTATTGGAAATGGAGTAAAGGCCACCCTTATCACACAGCTTCCAAGAACTTGGCTGCATTGTGTCCTCACTCTAGGATTTTATAGAATGCAGAAAAGTGATGAAGTAAGACGTCTGGTGGAAGAAAGAGCTGAGCCACAAAGCACTTCAGGCTTCTGTGTGGCTGTGTTTAAGGGTATGTAATGAGTTCTAAGAGGAAAGACATTACTTAAAGATGAAACGTGTAATTAAAAAGGAAACAGAGAGGAGAGATTTGGAAAATTTACAGCCTGGCTATATAGAGTGAAGAAACATGATTAAGAGAGCAAATCAAGGGTGTGGCCAAGGGATCATTTGCTAAGGGGATTAGCATGGCTAGATGGGAGCCAGATGGTATTCACCAAGGCAAGGAAAGAAAGAGCTGAAGGTATTTTAAAGATCTTGCAGGCTATTGGTCCCATTACAGGCCAACAGGCCTAGGACAGCAGAATGCTTTCAGAGGATGGGCCTGGGCTTCCCTTCACTGGTTTACTGCCTTAGGACTCTGATCCAAATCTCCAGGGTGGTGCTCCTCAGCTATTCTAGCCATGGATTCAGGTGTAGTTTGCACTGCTGTTGTGGAGAGTGCAAACAGTAAGCCCAGGTGATATGCAAGTTCACAGAATGCAAGAGCTGTGGGGACACAGTGACCTCCACCTATATTTCAAAGACTGTTGTTATCAGCTTGGGGACCAGACTCTGTCATGACTCCTCCTTGGGGAGGAGTCATGACAGAGTACTTACTAAGGAAATGCTGAGTGGGAATGTATGTAGATAGTCTTCATGAGAGTATTGTCTAGTAGCCATGAGGTGGGACAAATTTCAAGACAACAGAACTGTAGGGAGACCAGAATGCAATGCCACCCTAGGGAACTTCAGGCATAAGATTCCAACTCCTGAGACAGTCCAGTGTACCCAGCAAACCTGTGGAGGTGGGGTTGTCTGAGGTTTCAGAAGACAACTCCCATCTAATATGCCAGGATGTGAGACATGGAGTCAAAGGAGAATATTTTCCCAAATTAATACTTAATATGGTTTCCCTGTTGTGTTTTGGACTCCCTTGGGTCCTGTTATTCCTTTCATCTTGCTTACTTATCCCTTCTGGAATGGTAATGTCTCTCCTATGACTGACTGTCCTACCAATGTATTTTGGAGTATATAACTCATTTCGATTTCTCAGACTGAGTATCAGAAGGGAATTGCCTTCTGATGAATTATGCCTCAAGCCTCACTCATATCTGATTTAGATGACACTCTGGACTTTAGACCTTCAAGTTGATGCTGGAATGATGTAAGAGTGCTAAGACAATTGGTATGAAAGAAATGTAATTTTTAAATGAGAAAGACATGAGTTTGCCTGCAGAAGGTGGCTCTGGTTTGAATGTATTCTCCAAATTTCACATAGAAACTTAATTTGCATTGTGACGGTATTAAGAGGTGGGACATTTAAGAGGTAGCTAGGTCCTGGGGAACTGCCTTCCCAGATAAATTAAGATCAGTATCATGAGAGTGGGTTCCTTATAAAAGGATAAATATAGACTCCATCTCTCTCTCACCATATGATGCCATCTACCATGTTATGATGCAGCAAGAAGGCCCTCACCAGATGTGGCCACTAGGTCTTGAACTTACTGGCCTCCAGAACTGTGTGCCAAATGAAATTCTGTTCTTTGTAATTTACCCAGTCTGCCTTATTACGTTATAGCAGAAAATAATTAACTAAGACAAACATCATATGTTCATAGCACATAGAGCCTTCTCTAGAACTTTACCCCAACCTTGAAAGGTGTTGACACCTATTTGATGCTGAAATTAAGTCTTCAAAGGTCATTCCCCTGTTCTACCAAGCCAGTTTCTTCAGGATAGTAGGTAACATGCTAATAAGTCTGTGGTAAGTTCTAGGAGTTTTGGATTATTGCCACAATTTTTTTTTGGCTATGAAGTAAGTTTTTTAATCAGAATCAATGCTGTGTGGAATACCATTATTGTGAAGAAGGCATTGCATAATACTATGGGTGGGATAGTTTGGTGTAAGTATTACGCGCAAGAAAGGCAAATCCATACCCATTGTAAATGTTCATTCTAGTAAGAACGAAATTCTGTCCAACATAGCTAACCTACCACCAGGTGGCCGATTCACCACCCTGGAGAACAGTGCCATCTCATTTTGGACTCAATGTTGGTTTCTGCCGCTGGCAGATTATATACTCAGAAGTAACTGTGGCTAGGCTAAGTGGAACTTATATACATTTGGTGTGCCATGAACTTCAAATTCAAGGGTGAAACCTGTGCATAACCACTCTTCCTGCCATCATGGCCTCTTGGTTCATCCACTTGTGAGATTGACAGGGATGGCTGGGGAAAGAGGTTGACTGTATCCACAGAATGGGCTAACCTCTCCACTGGATTATTAAAATTTCCTTCTGATAATTCCACTATTTTTGTAAATAGTCACATAAGACACAAATATCTACATGTTTTTTAACCTACTCAGGGAGATCAATCCACATATATCTAAAATTTCCTTGTCCCCAATTTTTTCATATATATTCCTTCCAAATATTTTGACAATCCAGCTAACATTTTGGCCCCAATTGAATCATCATAGCCATTGGTATTCTCATTGGTGCTTTAATTCTTCTGTCCACTATGGTAACCATACCTACCACTCTTTTGGTAAATATTGTCACCCCTTGGCTCCGGAAACCCTGGCATCTGTTATTTTCATTGCACTGATGAGGTCAGAGTCTTAATCATTGCCTAAAATCCCACCTCTGAACCTTGTTGCATTGAGGATTATGCTGTCAGTACATGAGCTTTTGGGGGACATTTCAGATACAAACCATAACACATATATTTCTTAATTTTACTTTCAATATACATATATATTAAAGGCTGCTGTTCTTCTTTATGCAAAGAAAAATCATTACTCTTTTTCCCTAGGCGTCAAATTGTGCATATAGGTAGGTCCTTCCTGGGACCAAGCAATTTAACACCAGTAGGAAAGCTTTTGTAATCTGGTACTATGTTTTATTATACCACCAATTAACTTGCCATTTTATATTGCCCTTCAATGTTTTCAATCTTTTTCATTCTTGGACCATATCAAACTGGGAGAAATTATAACTCTGGCTCATTCAAGATATCAATTGATATAATTGTACTATTTTATTGCCTGGAATTTGGTCCTTCAATAAAAGTGGTGTTTTGCTATAAATACTGTGGTTACTTGTTATATTAAAGAAAATATAAGGAGGATGAACATGCATTGTTAGAGAATAGAAAGAAGACAACAAAATGCAGGATTCAAATGGGGGATTCTAGGCTTGGAGCTTATAGGCATTTTGAAGGAAGGAACATTCCTATCTGTCTTCTCTGAACCTGCATTGTCCCCAGAGTCTACCCTGTGGAAAACTCACTTTGGGTGTGTTGGGTTACCTGTCACAGCTGCTGCTCTGGTTGGTACACATGCTGTTCAAGTTTCCTTTCATCTTATTCTATTCACATGGCGCCTCCATCCCATGCCCCAGTTTTCCCAAGGTGCCTCAAGATGACTGGTCACTACTGGGTTGATATGTTTCCATCTTCCTTCAGGAAAACCGTCATATTGTAGAAGGGAACTCTCTTACTGCTGATCTGTAGATGGCAGTGGGTCACAGCATGTGATGGCAATGAGATTTGGAGGGTGCACTTGGAAAAGAGAATGTAATTCATGGCCACTGTCTCTAACTCTTGCTGGAATGGGGGCTGCAGTGATGAGCCTGACATTTGTTGGTCCAACAACTATTTGTTAATCTCTTCTAGTCCAACCATTCCACTTGAAGCTGGGAGAATTTTAAAGAGGATAATACTCTCACTCTTTGTCAGTCACACTGGTATGTAGATTTGCAGACCTGATTTTTTTTCAGCCCTCTTTCCTGCTCTGAAAATGTTGCAAGCACACTCCTAACCCAAGGTTCTGCCCCTGTTGATCCTCCTCCCTGTTATTTGCTCAGCTTTTAGTTTTCAGTGAGGTCTTCCTGAAGACTTGATTTAGAATTTGGAATAGCATTGCTTCTCTATTTGTTTACCCAACACTAGGATATTGTCTGGCATAGAATGGCCCCTCACTAAATATCTGTTGAATAAAACAATAAATTGACTATTAAACTAGGTTCCTATTTTCAAAGTACCTACACTGTTGTTGTTATTATTATTATTATTAATTATTATTTTACTATACATTTGGTTTACATTCTGCTGTTTCCTTTTGATTTTACTTGCTTTTATTTTTCTGACTCCTTTGCTTTATCAGAAATATTAATAGAGTTGTCGAAATATTTTTTAATCCTTACTGATGAAGAAGTAATGGTAGGATATTTTGCAGAATGCCTTCTGTTGGAATTTGTCTGTGGTTTTTCTCATAATCAGACTGGATTTATTCTATTTTATTTTTGAGGACAACTACAGAGATATATCATGTATAAGGTCCATTTTTTCAACATGATACATCACTATTGATATTGAACTTGATCATATGACTGAGGAGATATTTGTCAGGTTTCTCTACTGTGAAATCACTCACTTTTTGTCTTTACATACTTATTTGAAAAGAAGAAGTATGAGGTTACTGTGCACAGCCTACATTTAAGAGATAATTCCACATACTTGAATTATTCTGCACAAAAAAACTTGTATTCTATTTGATGCCTTTTCAGTAATTTGTTTATAGGAATATAGAATAATGGATGTTTATTTTTTTCTATATTATTTATTGTATTACTAAAATTGTGTCATCTTTGGACATTGGGAGCTCTTCTAGGTGACCTCTGCATCCCTTTGATACACTTCTTTTATTGTGGGTGATACAGTTTAGATGTGAGATGTATCCTAGAAGCTCATGTATGAGATAATGCAAGAATGTTCAGAGGTAAACAATCAGGTTATGAATTAATTAACTGTTATGGATTAACTGAGTGGTAACTGTAGGCAGATAGTGGGTGCTTGGAGGAAGTGGATCAATGGGGGTGTGCCTCTGAGGTTTATATTTTGTCCCTGGTGAACCGAGCTCGCTCTCTCTCTCTCTCTCTCTCTCTCTCTCTCTCTCTCTCTCTCCTTCCTGGTTGACATGTCGTGAGCTGCTTTTCTCCATCAGAGCCTTCCATGGTCTTCTTCTGACTTACCTGGGAACCAAAGCTGTGGATTCCGCCAACCATCAATTGAACCTCTGAAACCATCAGCCCAAACAAACTTTTCCTAAGCTGTTCTTGTCAGGTCTTTTGGTCACAGCAATGACTAAAGCTGACTAAAACAGTGAATTTTTGCTGTGGTTGTTGTTTTAGTGACTCTGATACTATCAGATGCTCCAAGCTCATATGTATATTTCCTGCTTCAGACATTGGAGCCAGCCATTACCCAAAGGGCCCCTGGTATCACAGACTAAGATCTTGGCACAAGGTATACTTTTTACTCATGGGGTACACCTGTTTCTAGGCCCTGTTAGCTGATATGACAAAGGAACTTATGTGCATATACTATCTCATGAATGAATATTCCACTGTGCACCACCCAACTGTATTATGTAAAGCTAAGCAACGATTCATAACGATGTCTCCAATACCCATAAAATACCACATGGATTATTTATCCTTCCTTCTCTGACTCCTCCCACTCCAATCCTGAGAAAATTGGTTCTCTCCATCTGCTACTTATTTACTTCAATTCCAGCATACATGAATAGTGGTTTCAGAATCATTAAACTATACATACCCCTGTGGAAATTAACTTTGCCCCAACCAGAAGTTGCTATTTCCCAAGTTGCTTTAGGTCAGCCCCTTTTCCTGCACCTCACTCAGTGAGGATGTATCATATATTTACAATGCAGTTAAATTATATTTTCAACATCTGTATCCTGTCCTGGGACACCCCAAAAGCCTAAATATTTTTTTTTTTAAATTCGTATGCACCAGGGTCAACTCTTTGTGTTATGAGTTCTATAGGTTTTGATAATTTTATACAGACATGTGCTTCTAGATGTTTTCTTTCAGTTACTTGTTTATCCTCAACAGTATCTTTTGTAGAAGCTAAGATTTTCATTTTATTAAAGTATAACTCATTTATTTATTATTTCATGGATAATGAAATAGTTTTGGTGTTAAATAAAAAAAAATTCATTACCAAATCCAAGGTCACACACATTTTTTTTCTTAAGTTTCACTCAATAAGTTTATGCTTTTGCATCTACTCTTAGGTCTATGATCTGTTTTACTTTCACCTTTGCATAAGATTTCAGATCTGTGTCTAGGTTCATTTTATGTGTTTTATGTATATTTTGTTAGATTTATATTTGAGTGCCTCATATTTGTTATCATTGCAAAAGTTAATATTTATTTAATTTTAAATTACACTGTTTACTACTTATATATGGAAAAACAATTAAATTTACAATTAAACTTTTTTACATACTCTGCAACCTTGCTATATTTATTTTTTATTCCTAGGGGTTTTTAGTAGATTCTCAGTGATTTTCTACATGGATAATTATGTCATCAGAGAATAATTATAGTTTTGCCTCTCCCAGTCTTTTTTCCTGGCTTACTTCACAAGACAGTCCTTCTAAGATAATGTTGGGTTGATGAACGAGAGAGGACATTCTTGATTTCCTATTTTAAGAGGAAAATCTTCAGTTGCTAATATTTAATTAGGAAGTTAGCTCTATATTTTCATATATTTCTTTTACTCTTTTAAGAAAAAGGTTATATTCTGTTAGCTTTCTGATAAGTTTTTGTTACAAATGTATATTGAATTATTTTTTTTTTAAATTTTTTATTGTTGGTTGTTCAAAACATTACATAGTTCTTGATATACCATATTTCACACTTTGATTCAAGTGGGTTATGAACTCCCATTTTTACCCCATATACAGATTGCAGAATCACATCAGTTTGTATATTGAATTATATTGAATGCTTTTTGTGCATCTATTGATGTGATGTGCTTCTTCTTATTCAGTCATTTCATATAATATTTTACATTATTTGATTTATGAATGCTGTGCCAAATTTGCATTTCTAGAATGAATCACAACTGATCATCATGTATGTAAGTATGTGTTCCAACATATGCAAAAACATATATCTGAATTCCATTTCATAATATTTTATTGATATCTATAATTTTCTTATAAACATAGTTGCTGTTGTTATTAGAGTAATTCTGGTGTCAAAAAATGAGTTGGAAAAAGTTCCTTCTTGTGTTATCTGGAAGAGACCATGGGAAATTGATGTTAGTTCTTCCTTTATTATTTAATAGAATTCAACAATGAAATTCTCTAGGCTTGGTGTATCTTCAAAGGTTTTATTCAGTAATTTCATTTTTCTCAACATGTAGAGTTATTCAAGTTATCCACTTTACCTGGAGTGAATTTAAGCAGTTTATTCATACCAGGAATTGATTCATTTTGAATAAATTATCAAATTGTGGACATAAAGTTTTTTGTAGCATTCCTTTCTGAACCTTTCATATCTCTAGGATCAGCTGTGCTCAACACTCTTTTTTGATATTAGTTAACTTATGTCTTGTCTATTTCTCTTTGTTAAGTTCACAAGAATATTTTCAATTTTATTTATTGTTTGAAAAAAAATCTAGATTTGTTTTTGTTGTTTTTCTATTATTTGCCTGCTTTCCATGTTATTTTTTCTATTCTGATTATTATTTACTTTTATAACTCAAGATGAGAACTTCTGATTCAGTCATGTTAGAAATAAAACCAAGTCAAATTTTGGGAGCATACACAGGCAAGGCTTTAACTGGGGTTCAGTGCTGCTCCCAAACAAGGGGAGATGTAAGCATTTGATTTGTTTGCTAGAGTGGACTGAATTCCAGCCATTTCCCACTGGCTAGGAGAATGGTTCCAAAGATATTTCTTCTTGCATTAGATTCAGACTACGGCATGGCCACAGTCAACTTGTCCCAGGAACTGCTGAGTGACTCTTGTGGCTGGTGCCATGATCCTGTGCAAACATCCTGGATTGTGGTTTAAATAGAGTTATAATAGGACTGAAGGATTTTAGGTGAATGGGATGCTGGAGCTTCTGAAAGAGTACAAGGATGGAATAGAGAAACACACACACACACACACACACACACACACACACACACACCAGCTTCAGCAAGCAATCCACATCTGTTTATGCAGAATCTGCTTTCAAATTTACAACAACAGAGATGACTGACATAGAAGACGGATACCAAGACTTCCATTTACCTGTCAGACATTTGCAGGCCCAAATGAAGAGTCAAAGAGTGTTTTGGGCAAAAGCAGTTTTTAAGTCCCTGAAAGTAACCCAGACACCCATGATCTCGAGGACCCATGTATCAATGTTATGTACTATAGGAGCGAAAATATTGGTAACTGAAAATGTATTTCCCAGTTATGTGACTTCACAGATTAGTGATTTTTAGTTGACTTAAAAGGGTGAAACTAGAGGGTTTCAATGCTCCTCTGATCCCTGTAATAATTTTATCTTATATAAACGTTTTGTTCAAATGGTTCTAATAGAGTCCTGTGATGGGTCTGTTGGAAAGAGCACAGGGCAGAGGAGGAACATGGCATCCCACAAAGGGCAGTAATTTACAGTGAGTGCTCAGGGGTTTGTTTCATTGTCTCAGCCTTCTGTCCCATCACGTGGTTCCTGAGCATCTCACTTTCTTTTGACTGTAAGTTTGAATTATTCATTTCCCTGTAATTCCTAATATGAAAGCTCAGGTAATTTATGTTGGATATTTCTATCTTTCTACTATGTGTATTTAATGAATATATTTTCCTCTAAATATTGTTTTCTTTAGCAGTTCCCCATTTGAATAAATTATATTTTCATCTAATTCAAAATATTTTAAAATTTAACTTGAATACGTCAATTTTTCTTTGTTAATTGTAGGTGTGTCATTTAATCCTTGAATTTTTCAGATTTTCTTTGTTAGTTGGAACTGTGCTATTTAATCCTCATGTGTCTGCAGATTTTTGAGCTATTTTTCTGTTATTGACTTCTAATGTATTTTCATTATTATCTGAGAATATATTTTTATGTCATTTCTGTAATTTTAAATTCATTTAGATATTTTTATGGCCCTGAATATGGTCTGCCAAGGTGAGAGTTCCATGTTAGCTTGACAAGATGGTGCGTTTTGTTGTTGATGGTTGAACTATTCTACAAATGTCAATTAGATTAAGTTGGTTCGTGCTGCTCTTTGAATATACCCATATTGCTTTCCTGCCTACTTATCTGTAAGTTATTGACAGGATATTGAAATCACCAACTATTTCAGAGGATATGTGTGTTTCTCTTTTCACTCCTACCAGTGTTTGTTCACATGCATTTTTTCCACATTTTTTATTGATGCATTATAGTTGTACATATTAATGGGATTTGTTGTTACATTTGTGTACATATACAAAATACATCAATATAATTTGGCCAATATTACTCCCCAGCACTCCCCATTCTCCATCCCCATCTCCCACTTCTTGAACCCTTTCCTGTAGCGATCTCCCTTTGATTTTCATGAGATCCACACCTACCTTTGTTTTACTTTATTTCTTTATAGCTTACACATATGAGAGAAAACATATGACCCTTGACTTTCTGAGTTTGACTTATTTTGCTTAATTTGATGGTCTCTAGCACCATCCATTTTTCCTGCAAATGCCAAAATTTCATTTTTCTTTATGGCTGAATAAAAATCCATTGTGTATATATACCACATTTTCTTTATCCATTCATGAGTTGATGGACACCTACGCTGGTTTTATAGTTTGGCTATTGTGAATTGTGCTGCTATAAACATGGGTATGCATGTATCATTGTAGTAAGATGACTTTAAGGATAAATACCAAGAAGTGAAATAGCTGGGTTATAGGTAGTTTCATGCCTATAGTGTTTGTATTAATTTATAATCCCACCAACAGTATAAAATTGCTCCTTTTTTTCTCCAAATTCTTGCCAGCATTTATTATTGTTTGTATTCTTGATGGCCGCCATTCTCACCTGTGTGAGATACAATCTCAGTGTAGTTTTGGTTTGCATTTCCCTAATTGTGAATGAGGTTGAGCATTTTTTCATGTATTTATTGGCCTTTTCCATTTCTTCTTTGGAGAAGTATCTGTTTAATTCATTTGCCTGTTTATTAATTGGTTTCACATATTTTGATGCTCTTTTATTTGATATACGCACATTTAGAATTGCTGTTTTTTTAAAAAAGTTGATCCCTTTGTAATTAACGAATGGCATTGTTTAACCCTGATGATTTTCCTTTTTCCAAAGTCTGCTTTGTCTTAATACAGCTTCTGCAGTTCTTTCTTGATTAGCATTGGCACTGTATATAATATTCAGCCTGTTTATTATAAACCTAAATCTTAATATCTAAAGTGTAATTCTTTTTTATTGATTCTTTTTAGTTATACATATAATGGGATTCTTATAGTTAAGATATAGTCAGTTTGTTTTTAAAAATATACTCTGACAATCTTTGTGTTTTAATTGGTTTATTATTGTGTTTTAATTGGTTTATTATTTAATTGGTATTTAATTGGTTTATTTATTTGTGTTTAATTGGTTTATTTGGACTATTCATATTTTAGATTATTATTGCTATAGCTAGCTTACTATCTTCTATTTTATAACTATAACTTCTTCTTTATAAGTATAAATTTATTACATTTCTCTTTGTCCCTTTTCCCTATTTTTTCTTCTACTGTTTTAATTGAACATTTTATATGGCTTCACTTTTTCTTCTCTCAGCACATAATTTATATTTTAAAAATAATGATTTTCCTACCATTTGCTTCATACACTTCTAAAATACACAAATCTACCTTCTGCCGCAGTCCGGCTGCAGCAAAATAACTGGGGGGTGACGAATAACTTGTGTACGTTGATACAGCAGGAGTAGGAGCCGTTTATTGCAGGACAGGAGCAGTATTTATACATTCCACACAGCTTATCTAATTAGCATAAACTAGATACATCAGTCAACCAATAAGGAATCTCCACACTTAATGGCTCGCTTTTGTTACTTCTCAAACCACTCCCTCTGGCATTTTGCCAGGTACCATCCAGACTTGTTTATGAACTCTTAACATTCCCCTGGCAAAATGCCAGGTGTTATTTTGACTTGTTTACAGACTCTAACAACCTTCAAATAGCACTATACCACTTAACTTATACCTATAGTGTGGGAATATTATGGCCACAATTTTCCTCTCTATTCTTTGGAACATTCCTGTCATTCACTCATTTTTTTCAGGGGTGAATCACCATTATTGCTTTCAGTTATTCAAAAACTTTTAAATCAATTAAGAGTAAAAATAGTGAAATATTTTGCTTTGATTCTTTCTCTGATGCCCTCTTTGCTTTTTGTAGATACAATTTTCTGCCTATTCATTTTTCTCCTCATGAAAATCTTGTATTAGCTTTTATTTATTTATTTGTTCAGAACATCTTCGGTCAGTGAGTTCTTTCAGTTATAGCTTAGAAAGATTTATGTTACTCTTTCACTTTTGAAAGGAAATATCACTGTATATAGAATTACAGGATGGTGGATTATGCCTGTATATTTTAAATATTTCACTAAGAGAAGTCGGATGTCATTTTTATTGTTATTTCTTTAGCAGTCATATGGGATTTTGTTTTTCTGGCTTTGTTCAAGATTCTCTCTATGTCTTTGCTGTTCTCTAAACTTCGTGTGTGTGTGTGTGTGTGTGTGTGTGTGTGTGTTTTTCCTCTTCTTCCTCCTCTTCCTCCCCTTTCTCTTTCTTCTTTTTGTACTTCAATTATTTGTATGCTATGCTTTTTAACATTATCACACAGTTCTGGGATTTTCACAGTTATTTTTGTTTTTAATTTTTTGTGATTTTTCAGTTGGAAATTTTCTTAAAATTTGCTGATGGTTTACTTAGTTGTGGTAAGCCTAGAAGTGAGCTCAAGAAAGGTAGTCCTCATTTTTGTTACTATGATTTTAATTCTAGAAAGTTTCTTTTTGTTTTAGTTTCCATTTTTCTATCAGATTTTGCATATTATGTACTTTTCTCATTAGTGCTCTTTTAAAAAAAAAATTTAGTTGTTGATGGACCTTTATTTTATTTATATGTGGTGCTAGGAATCAAACCCAGTGCCTCACGCGTACAAAGCAAGCGCTCTACCACTGAGCTACAACTCCAGCGCCCTCATTAGTGCTCTTAACATACTAATTATAATCAACTTCATTTTCTGATAATTTCAGCATGTGTATTGCACATGAATCTGGTTCTGATGCTTGCATTTTCTCTTCAGGCTGTTTTTTTCCCTGTCTTATAGCATGAATTGAAAACAGACAACTTATAGTAGAAAATTGATAATTGAGGTGATCATGCCTTTTCTGTGAAGATTTATGTTCATATTTTTAGGAATTAGGCTGTGTTTAATGGGATCAGTTGTGTTTAATTTTTTTCCATAGCTAGAAGGTGCAAGAGTCTTTAGATTTATCTAATTCTTTTAATGTGCCTCCAATATGTTTGAGATAAATGTCTGGATACCAAGCAGTTAGACAGAAAAGGGTCCTGTATCCATAGAGTTTATATTTAGACTGTTCATGCTTTATGTGATTATTGCTATATCTAGGTTATAGTTAACTATCTTGTGACTATTTTCGATTTGCTACAATATGTCAATGTAGAGAGACAGAACATAAACTCTACATTCTAACAGCAGACAATAAGAACTTCTAATAAGGAAGTAAAATCAGGTTGCGGAGTATGGATTGCCAAGTGCACTGCCCTTTCTGGGTGGCCTGGGACAGTCGCTCTTACCATTTAAGCAAGGTGGAGACTGAGAGGCTTATGAAGTCACTCTCAGTTGTCTTCACAGTCTTTTTCCAACATCTCTTCTCTATGCCACTATATATATATAGTTGTTGATGGACCTTTATTATATTTATTTATATGTGGTGCTCAGGATTGAACCCAGTGCCTCTCACATGCTCGGCAAGTGCTCTGTTGCTGAGCCACAACCCCAGCCCTCTATGACACCATTTTTGGAATTCATGCTTTCATTATATCTTCTTGTTTCTAGACACCACCAGTATAGAGCCACAGAAAGAAAGCTTTCCATAAACTTCACAGAACTTAGCAGGCAGTGACCATAGTGACCAGATAGACTGTTTTTGTTCCCCACAATGTTAATGACTAAAAATTGCAGGTATTTTTCACTGTAAGGAAGGATAATTGAAGAAAATCTACACAGAAGTCCAAGCAGGAAGGTGTCATTATTTAATTCTACACTTTCAAAACAAGGCTGGGCAGAGACTTGGATAATTATTTTAGATAAGTAATTTCTCCTTATTCTTTCTTGATAAATGGAAAATATATGAGGTTTACATTTGAGCCCAGTAACTAAACGAAAATGTCACCCACTTCCTATACTCAGTTACATGGTATTCATTCTTACAAAGTGCAGAGGATATTTCTGTCAAGTTCCAAAACAAGAGTGCATGGACTCACTTTTTTCTGCAGGTGATTTTTGTCTGCATATTCCTTCTAGATACAACTAAATACAGATGCCCCTTGACCTATAATTGGTTTACATCTTATTAACCCATTATAATTTTTAAGTATAATAGCACTATTGTGCATTTAATATATGTAGCCCCTGAACATGCTAGCTTAGCACAATCCAGTGTAGGGTATCAGTAATTTCCCTTTGTTATCCTGCGATTCATGGACTCTCTGAATGTTGCTGCCTGGCAGCACAAGAAAGGGTCATTTTGCATGTTGCTAACTGAGGAAAAGTTAAAAATTCAATGTACAGTTCATGACACCCAAGCCATGGAAGAAACCTAGTTGCCCTTCAACAGATGAATGGATAAAAGAAAAATGAGGTACATATGCACAATGGATTATTATTCAGCCATAAAGAAAAATGACATGATGGTATTTTTCTGGTAAATGGATGCAATTGGAGACTATCATGCTAAATGAAATAATTCAGGCCCCAAAAGTCAAAGTTTGAAGGTTTTCTTTGTGATGCAGAAGCTAATACAAACAAGGGGAGGTGGATATAAAAAAATAGAAGAAAAATCAGTGGAGTATATAAAGGGAATTGAAGGGAAGAGAGGAGGGATGGGATAAGAAAAGAATATTGGAGTGAATCTGACCACACTTTTCTATGTACATGTATGAATATACCCCAGTTAATCTCATCATCATGTTTATCTACGAGACATTTATATATATATGTATATATATATATACACACACACATATACATATATATGTATATTAATAGCACAAATATCATTGGAGTAGAAGGAAGGGAACAGGGAGAGGGAGAAGGGAAGGAAAAGGGGAAGTGCTGGGAACTGAAATAGAACAAATTATATTCCATGTTTTTATAATTTTGTCAATAAATCCTAATGATATGTATAACTAAAAAGAACCAACTAAGGCCACTGCCCCATCTCTGAATGCAGCTGCCTCCAGCCACCAAGTGCTGCTTCCCCTACTCCCCAATCTCCAAACACAACCACCTCCATCTTGTGACATCTTTGCTGCCATCATCACCATCTTGAGAAGAAGCAGCCTCTGCCTGGGGACACTTGCCAGGGCCTGGAAGTCCATTATCATGGTGACTGCAGGTTTGGTTACACCGGAGGTCTTCCTGCTGGGTGTGCTAATAGCCACAACCTTGCTGCAGCTCAACACCTGATCCTTATCTGCCTGATAAAGAACAGCTCTCTGCTACAGGCACACAAGTCACCCCACTCAACCCTCAGGACTGCCTGGGAGAGGAAGTACCTGACACCTATTAGGAGCTGTTTAGTTTAAGGATGTATATTGTTTGCATTGGGTACCATTGATACTGATCTCCCCCTTAAAGTGAGGTATTGGAAACCTTCAGAGACACTATAAGTCTACAGGGTAGAAACTGTCCTGCCTCAGATCCATACTGATACATGAGATGACACACACACAGATTGAAAAAACAAGGGAACAAAGCACCCCAAACAGACCAAGATGCTCCAATAATAGAATCTATTGACAACACAGTAGAAGAAATGTCAGAGAAGGAGTTTAGAACGTACATAAACTGATCCACAATATAAAGGATGATGTGAGTAGTGAAGTCAGAGATAAATTTCAGGAGGTGAAAGACCACTTCAATACAGAGAAAGAGATCGTGAAAGTAAATCCAGCATAAATCCTCAAAAATGAAAGAATCAATAAACCAAATTAAAAATTCAATGGACTGTGTTACAACAGACTAGAACACTCAGAAGACAGAATTCCAGGCAATGAAGACAAATATATAATCTTAAAAATAAATTTGGTCACCCAGGGAAGATGGTAAGAAACCATGAGCAGAAGTTCCAAGAATTATGGGATAACATGAAAAGATCAAATTTAAGATTTATCAGGATAAAGGAAGGCACAGGAATACAAAGCAAAGGAATGCACTATCTTTTCAATGAGATAATATCAGAAAAATTTTCCAAACCTAAAGAATGAAATGGAAAATCAAATTCAAGAGGCTTACAGGACCCCAAATGTACATAGTTATAACAGAACCTCACCACGGTACATTATAATGAAAATGCCTAGCCTACAGAATAAGGATAGAATTTTAAGGACTAAAGTTACACACCCAGGGAACCAGATCAGATCTCAGCTTATTTCTTGACACAGATCCCAAATCTAGGAGATCCTCTAATAACATATACCAAGCTCTGAAAGAAAATGGATGCCAACCAAATCCTATATCCAGCAAAATTAAGCTTCAGATTTTAAGATGAAACAAAACCCTTCCATAATAAACAAAAATTTAAAAAATTCACAACTAGAAAGCCTGAACTACAGAACATTTTCAAGAAAATATTCCATGAGGAGGAAATTAAAACAAACAACAAAACCAGTGAAAACCAGTAAAGGGAGGAACTATACCAAAGGAAAAGTCAATCAAAGGAGAAACTAATTCAAATTAAAAACCAGAAATATCCAGGTGCCAATGGCGCATCCTGTAATCTCAGTGGCTCCAGAGGCTTAGATAGGAGGATCAAGAGTTCAAAGCCAGCCTCAGCAACCATGAGGCACTAAGCAACTCAGTGAGATCCTGACTCTAAATAAAATACAAAATAGGGCTGGGGATGTGGCTCAGTGGTTGAGTGCCCCTGAGTTCAATCTCTGGTACCAAACAAACAACAAAACAAAAACAAAAACAAAAAACCCAGAAGTAAACCAAATTAATGGGAATAAAAATCATACCTCAGTAATAACCCTGGAAGTTAATGGCCTAAACTCATCAATCAAAAGACAGACTGGGAGATTGAATTAAAAAAAAAAAAAAGATCCAATAATAAACTGTTTCCAAGAGTTCACCTCATAGCAAAAAAAGAAATCCACAAACTGAAGGTGAAAGGATGGGAAAAACCATCACTTGCATGGACCATGTAAACAAGCAGGGGTTTCCATCCTTATATCAGAGAAAGTGGAATACAAGACAAAGTTAGTCAGAAGGGACAAAGAAGGACATTTCAAACTGCTTAAGGGAATTATACAAAAACAAGACATAACAATCCTAAATATTTATGCTTCAAACAATGAAGTATCTATGTATATCAAAAAAACCTTTTCAATTTCAAGAATCAAATAGACCATAATGCAATAATGCGGGGTGATGTTAAAACACCTCTCTCACTACTAATTTGTTCTTAATGGACATATATAGAAAATTTCACCCATCAAAGAATAAATACACTTTCTTCTCAGCAGCACATGGATCCTTCTCTAAAATAGACCAGATTTTATTCCACGGAGCAACTCTTAGCAGCAAATACAAAAAATAGAGATTTTACCCTGCATTCTATCAGATTCTAATGGAATAAAATTAGAAATCAATGATAAAATAAAAAATAAAAGCTATTCCTACACCTGGAGACTAAATAATACACTATTGAATGATGAATGGATAGCAAAAAGAAGCAGAGATAAAATTAAAGAAATACTTGAGGTAAATGGGAATATGGATACAACATATCAAAATCTCTGGGACACTATGAAGGCAGTACTAAGAGGAAAGTTCATTGCATTTTTCTCATTCATTGAAAAAATAAAAAGTGATTGAATAAATGACCTAATATTTCATCTCAAGTCCTAGAAAAATCAACATCAAAGCAATAGAAGACAGTAAATAATTAAAATTAGAGCTGAAATCAATGAAAATGAAACAAAAGAAACAATCCAAAAATTGACAAAACAAAAAATTGTTTTTTTGAAAAAATAAGTAACTTGAGAAACCTCTAGTCATGCTAATGAAGAAAAAGAGAGAACTCAAATTAATAAAATTCATGCCGAAAAAGGAAATATCATAATGGATACTACTAAAATATAGAAGATAATTAGAAACTATTTTGAAAATTTATACTTTGACAAGTTTCTGGAGACATATGACCTACCCAGACTGAATCAGGAGAACACAATTTAAACAGATCACATTCACACAATGAAATAGAAGACACCATCAAAAGCCTACCAACCAAGAAAAGCCCGGGACCAGAGGGATTCTCAGCCAAGTTCTATAAAGAAGCTGCAAAAAAGAATTAAAACCAATACTCCTCAGAGTATTTCATAAAATAGAAAAGAAGGGAAATTGAAGACCTTAGACGATAGAAAGATCTCTCATGCTCTTGGATAGGCAGAATTAATATTGCCCAAGAGGCCATACTACCAAAAGTGCTCTACAGATTTAATGCAATTCTTATTAGAATTCCAATGACATTCTTCATAGAATTAGAAAAAGCAATCATGCAATTCATTTGGAAAAATAAGAGACCCAGAATTGCCAAAGCAATACTTAGCAAGAAAAGTGAAGCAGGAGGCCTCACAATAACAAACCTTAAATTATACTATGGAGCCCTAGTGAGAAAAAAAGATGGTATTGGCACCAAGGTAGACATGTAGCACAACGTTACAGAATAGAAGACACAGTAAAAAACCCACATAAATATAGTTACCTTATACTAGACAAAGGTGCCAAAAACATTCATTGGAGAAAAGACAGCTTCTTCAGCAAATATTGCTGGGGAAAACTGGAAATCCATATGTAACAAAATGAAATTAAACCCCTATTTCTCACCCTGCCCCAAACTCAACTCAAAGTGGATCAAAGCTTAGACACTAGAACAGAGGCCCTGCACTTCACTGAAGAAAAAGTAGGTCTAAATCTTCACGGTGTCCACTTAGGAACTGACTCCCTTAACAAGACTCATAAAGTGCAATAAGTAAAATCAAGAATCAATAAATGTGATGGATTCAAACTTAAAAGCTTATTCACAGCAAAAGAAACAATCAGTAATATGAAGAGAAGACCTGAGAGAAAATCTTTACCACATGCATTCACCTTCAGGATATATAAGGAAGTCAGAAAACTCAACACCAGAAAAACAAATTACCCAATCAATAAAGGGGCTAAGGAACTGAACAGACACTTCACAGAAGAAATACAAACGGTCAAAACTATATGAAAAAATATTCAACATCTCTATCAATTAGAGAAATGCAAATCAACACTTACTCTAAGATTTCATCTCACTCCAGAAAGAAGAAATTTTCAATAGTAATTATTGGTGACATTGGTGAGAATATGGGGGAAAATGTGCACTTATACATTGCTGGTGGGACAGCAAATTGGCGCAACCATAATGGAAAGCAAAATGGAGATGCCTTGGAAAACTTGGAATGGAACCACCATTTGACCCAGTTTTCCCACTCCTTGTTTTATATGCAAAGGCCTTCAAATCAGCATACTTCTTTGACAGCCATATTAATGTTCGTAGCATCTCAATTCACTATAGCCAAAGTATGGAACCAACTTAGATGTCTTAGGAATGAATAAAGGAAATGTGGTACATATATACAATGGAATATTACTCATCCATAAAGAAGAATAAAATTATGACATTTTCAGGTAAATGGATGGAGCTGGAGAACATCATGCAAAGTGAAATAAGCCAATCCCCCCAAACCAAAGGCTGAATATTTTCTCTGACATGTGGATGCTAATTCACAATAGGTGAATCACCTAGGGAAAAATAGAGTTACTTTCTATTAGGCAGAGGGAAGTGAAGGGAGGGGAGGGTGTATGGGGATAGGAAGGATAGTAGAATAAATTGGACATTATTACCTTATGTACATATATGATTACATGACCAGTATGATTCTACATCATGTATAACCAGAAGAATGAGAAGTTATACTCCATGTATGTATGATGTTCAAAATGCATTCTACTGTCACATATAACTAATTAGAACAAATTTTAAAAAGGGGCCAGTTAAAATGTAAAGACAGAGAAGTAAATTTCTGTTGAATGCATATTGTTTTTATACCATGATCAAGTCAAACACTTTATAAATCGGACCATCATAGGTCAGGGACTATCTGTGCTTTTGAAATTGGAAAACAAGCAATGAGAGGACTCATTAATGAGAGGTCAGTAAAAAAGGTGAACTGTCAAGGACCCTAAGGTTTGAGCCACCCCACGGACAGGAGTTACTGGCAGGAGGGCTGATCTGTCTATAGTGGTGGTGACAGCAGTGCTCTCCACACAGTGACATAAAGCAACCCAGGTCCAAGATCCCCGCCTTCCTTTTCCCCCAGGGTCATTCAGTGACAGCAGAAGTCCCAGAGAAGCCACACTCACTACTCCAGTGTTCATCAGCAGAGAAGGAGAAGGGTACCAACAACACCAACCTAATGAAGCAGACAGGAATAAACACAAAAACGATAACTACCTCCTAAAACAGACGATTTAATGGGGTCCAGGGCTCCCAACATGTATGTACAAAATACAACAGAAAAATCAATTATCGTAGAAAGACCGGGAAGCCACAAGAAGAATGAGAAAGAAAATGAAAACAAAGCCAATATCAGGAAGAATCAGAAATTGGACTGATATGACAGAGATTTTAAAGCTTCCATCCTAGGTACAGTTCAATAATCCACTTACAAGTCTCTTGAAACAGATAAGAAAATAGAAAATTTGGTAAAAAGCTATTTTAAAATGGAAATTACGAAGCCAAAAATGAAATAACTGAAATGCGAGAAATTGCAGGATGGACAAAATAGTATAATAAAGATGACATGTGAACCAGTGAACCTGAAGGTAGATAAAAAATATATACTCAGAGCAAGAGTAGGAAGAGAGACTGAAAATAAAAATAAATGGAGTCCTGAGAGTTGGTGAGATCATTAAAACAATGATCTATATTTGGACCATCAAAGTTGCAGAAGGAGAAGTGTACAAATTTGCGGCTGAAAAAAACATTTTATAAAAAATAATGATTCAAAAATTCCCAAGGATAGTACCAGACATAAACTCACAGATTCAAGATACTGAAATAACTCCAAGTAAGATAAACTCAAAGGCATTTATACGATGACACCTTATAAGTAAACTTCTGGAAGCCAAAGATAAAGAAAAATATCCTAGAGGCAACCCGAGAAGAACGATGCATTCTTTATAGGAAAATACCATCTGAATGACAGCAAAGTTCTCATCTCAAATAATGGGGTCCCCAGGAAGTGGCACCACATTTCTCAAGTGCTTAAAGAAAAAAACTGTCAATTCTCAATCCTATAGCAATGAAAATATCCCTTAGGAGTAAAGGAAAATAGTTATTCTCCAGAAAGAAATGGTAGGAGAACTTACTGCTAGCAGACCTACATTTAAAAAATGACTAAAGGAAGATTTCCCAACAAAGATGGGAAAAGACAAAAGAAGCAACCTGGAAACCATAAAGGAAATAATAATGGAGTGTATGACAGTAAAAGTGTACGTGATACATGATCCTTCTTAATGAGTTACTTTAATGACAGTTTATGGATGTGTCAAAAATTACAACATTTTATGGTATGTTCAATGCATAGAAAATGCAAAGCAGATTTACTTTAAAAGTGGTGAAATGAAGGAATTTAAATGGAAGTCAGATTTTTGTATTTCATACAAGTGGAAAGACATGAACCTCAACCAGGAAGCGGTTATATGTTATGTATATGAATGATGAGTAAAGAAACCACTATGATGACTGTACAGAGCAATATAGTCAGAAATTGTTGTCAACAAATCAAAATAAAACTCCTGAAATGATCAACATTTGAAAACAGAAGGGAAAAAGTAGAGACATTTAAAAAGATTAAAGAAAAATCATTAATAAAATGAGAGTTGTTAAGTCCAACGTATCAGTAATTTCTAAAAACATCTATTAAAATAAAGAGATTGGCATAGTGGGTTAAGTAAACATGATCCAATAATACACTGTATACAAGAAGTTCATGACTCAAAGGTAGTAAAAGGGTTGACTCAAAGAGAGAGGATAGAAAATGCTATGTAATGTAATCATTAATCAAAGAAAAGTAGATGTGCAGATAGTAATATCAACTAAAGACATAAGATCAAAGACAAATACTCATAACAAACGTGGACATTCTATAATGATAGAAATGTATCAATCCACCAGAGAATGCAACAACCCTAAATGTGAATGTATCAAGCAACAGAGCTTCAATATCCATGAAACAGATTGGGCAGAAGAAATCGTCAAATCCTCATGCATAAGTGGGGACTGTAATACTCCCTCTCAGCAATTACAGAACTACTGTAGATAAAACTAGCAAGGGCAAGAAGGAATTGGAAACTGAGCCATCAAGATTTAGCCAATATTTAAAGAACACCACATCCAGCAACAGAAGGCTTGCCTTTTATAACGGCCAAGGGACATTCACCAAGTTACACCTGATCATATAACAAACCTTAAAGATTTAAAATGCATTTGAAATAATACAGGATAACTTCTCTGGTGTTATAAGAATCAGATTAGAAATCAAAAACAGAAATACAAAAAGAAAACCCCAAATACTTGGAAATTAAAAATTAGATAACATATGTCTAAGAATTCCAAGGAGAAAGTCTCAAAGGCAATAAAATATGCATAGAATGGAATGGAAATAAAGCATAACGTACCCAACCCAAACTGAAAAGCTCCTAAAGCAGTCCTGAAAGGGAAACATATCACTAAACAATTACATTAAGGTGGAGGAGAGACCTGGAGTCAACAGTTTAAGTTTCTACCACAAAGCTGAAAGCTGGAAAATGAAGAAAAAAATAAACTCAAAGGAAGGGGAAAGAAACAATAAAGACAAGCAGAAATGAATGCAGCTGAAACCGCAGAAAAATAACAACAACAAAAAAATCAACAAGGCAAAAATTTAAAAAATGTTGATAAAGATGAAAGAAAACACATATGCAGTATAAAAATAAAACATGAGCTACCACAACAGATCTTGCAAACCTTAAAAAGATAATAAGGAGTACCAGGAACAGATGCAAGCTGACGAATTGTTAATTCTTGAAGAAAGAACAATTTACTTACTCCCCCCTCACAAATTACCTAAACTCAGCCAATATGAAATGTTTTTTTTTTTTTTGAGTAGTCTTATAATCACTAAATAAATGGAATTTGTAATCAGACCCCCCCCATCTTTACATTCATGATTTCAGTGCAGAATTTTACCAGCTATTTAAAAAATAATTCACACTATTTTTCACAATATATACTAGAAAAGGAAGCCTCCCCAATTTATTTTGTGAGGTAAGAATCCCTTGTTACCAAGATAAACAGTACACACACATGCACACACACGTACCTTTCATATACCAATGCATACATGTACACAGACCCCCCAAAGAACGGTATCTCTCAGGAACATAGATGCAAAAATTCTTAATAAAATTTCATCAAATCCAATCCAGTAGTGTACATATAAGCCCCCTTCCAAATGGGATAGATTCCAGGTATCTAAGACTGTAATATATAGAATAATATTAAGATAAATCAATGTACTCCACTATATTAACAGACAATATTTTCCCCTTAATGTAAGGAATAAAGCAAAGGTCCTGTTTCACTACTCAGAATGAGAATGTTTCTGAGATTTCTTGCCACTGAAATAAGGAAAGGAAAGGAAAAGTGGGCAAAATGGAAAATAAATAAAATGTGTCCTTTTGTAGACAACACAATTGTCTACATTAAAAAAACCAAGGAATTTTACAAAAATAACAAGAACAAGAACAAAACATGTTAGAACTAGTTGAGTGAGTTCAGTAAAGTCACAAGATGAAAGGCAAACACACAGAAATTCATAGCATTTCAAAGTACCAACAGTGAACAAGCAGAAACCTGTATAAAAATGTAATATTAGTTCAAAAATGAGATATTGAAGTATAGACAGAATAAAACATGCACAGGATCTGTATAATGAAAGTTTTAAAATGCAGATAAAGTAGATCAAGGACCTAAATTCTTCATGAAACACTCAGTATCCCAGGTTTGGAATTAGCATAGTAAAGAAAGTAAACTCTTCACATCGACATATAGGTTTAACAGGACTTCTATCCAAATTCCAGCAGGATGTTTTGGTAGATAAGATAGTATGTTCTAAAATTTGTATGAAAACAGAAATTCCCTAAATGGCCACAAGAGAGTCGAAAAATGTAAAGAAAGAGGAATCATTCTTTTTGATGCTAAGACTTGTTATATAGCCCCAGTAATCAAAACATTGGCACATTGGAAGAGGGATATTTGTAAATTAGTGAGAGAGAATGGAGTATATAGGAATAAAGCTACACAAATATGCCCCATTATTTTTTCACAAAGGAATAAAACCAAACTCAATTGAGAAGGACTAGGATTTTTAATAAATGATACAAGAATAATTAAATATCCATATGCATAATAATAAAAAAATAAATAAAATTTAAAAGTAAATAAAATTGTGAACTAAGCTTCATAAAAGGAAAATGGATCATCACGTATTACACGTAACACATAAAATTCTTAGAATAAAGCACAGAGCTGGTTTCAGTGGTGCACACTTGTAATCCCAGTGACTTGGAAGGCTGAGGCAGGAAGATTTCAAGTTCAAAGCCAGACTCAGCAAATTAGAAAGGCCCTAGGTAACTTATCAAGATCCTGTCTTAATAAAATAAAGAGGGCTGGAGATGTGGCTTAGAGGTTAAGCACCTCTGGGTTCAATTCCTGTTACCAAAAAAAAAAAAAAAGAATAAAACACAGAAGTCAATAAAATGGAAATCATATGTATACCATATAATAAGAAAATAAGTTGGGCCTCATCAAAATTTAAAGCTTATATATCAAAAGAACCTGTTAAGAAGGTGAAGTTTCAAATTACAGACTGATAGAAAATGTTTGCTTATTACTTATTCAATAAAGAGCTCATATCTGGAATTTATATTAAGAAAACTTTCGTAGCTCAGAAGTACAACACAAATCATTCATAAATCCAGTAGGCTAAGAAATTTACAGGCATTTCACTTCAGGATTATGCAGATGTTACATAGGCACACGAAAAGATATTCATTGGCCATTAGAAAAGTGCAAATTAAAACCACAATGAGGTATCAATATATACTCACCAGAATGGCAGAAATAATAAATATAGATATTGGTAACACTAAATGCTGGTGAGGCTGCAGATAAACTGTATCTCTTATGCATTGCTGGCAGGAATATAAAATAATACAAACTGAAAAATTATCTGTCAGTTCCATTCAAAAGTAAAAATGAACCTTCCTTAAGACACAGCAATTACCCTGTTAGGCATATATCCTTGAGAAATGGAATTTTTTATTTCCAAGAAGAAACCTATGCATAAATATTCACAGCTGCTTTATTTGTAAATAACCCTAACTGTAAACTATTTAACTGTCCTTCAGTGGGTTAATGTTTAAACATATTGTGATGCATCTATACCATGATCTCCTTCTTACTCAGCAATAAAAAGGAGCAAATTATCAATACACACAACTACATGGATAAACCTCACAGAAGTCATGTTGAGGGGGCAAAAGCCAATCTCAAATTAATACATATTGTGAAATAATACAAATCCTTGTATAGGACATTAATGAAATAACAGTTGCAGATATAAACCACAGAGTAATGGCTGCCAGGAGCTAGGGACTGAGGTGTAGGGCGGGTGTGGCTGTGTAAAGGTAGCATGAGGGAGTAGAGTGGTTATTTTATAATTAACAAGTTGATTGTGGTGGTGATTAAACAAAGCTGCAGAGGTAATAAAATTGAATTCACATTCACACACACACACACACACATACAGACACTCACACACATCAGAGTACAACTAATGACATCTGAATAAGCTTCATAGATTGTGTCTATATTTATTTCCTTCAATTAATTTTTAGCTTTGCAAGATGTTGACTTTGGGGGAGACTGGGTGAAGGGTGCACAGAATCTCCCTAGATACTCTTTTGCATTTTCCTGTGAAATTATATTTAATTCAAAATAAAAGTTTATTTTAAATGTTAAAAATATAATAGTGTCAATGTTTCATAGTATCTTTTACTACTTTTATATCCATTATGACTGTAATTATTTCATATGAGAGAAAACTGTGATTTCATTACCAAGAAAATTCTTTGCTGTTTGTTAGGGTAGGGGAGGAGGAAAGCTCTAATGTTGATGTCCCGCAGCATTTTGAACCTCTCTATTACAAATTACAGCCTTCTAGAAACCCACACACCATGCTAGAAGATACAGGTCCTTTGTGATTTATTTTTTGTGTCTTTTCAATAGAATGATTCTCCAGCACACATGCTGATACCGAGCACCTGCCTTAACAATACATTCGCCTACTCAACCCTTGTTGTGCTATTTCCAAATAGTGAGTTTGGACAATTGCTTTATTATCCTCACACTCTGGGATAAGAATCCATCTATCATCTTCCTCAATGTTTTTTTCTTAATTTTTTGTAGTTGTAGATGGACAGCATGCCTTTATTTTATTTTATTTTTATGTGGTGCTAAGGATCGAATCCAGTGCCACAGTGCTAGGCAAGCACTCTGCCACTGAGCTACAGCTCCAACCCTTCCTCAATGTTGTAAAGCTCACTTCTCCTAATCTTGAGGAATGACTGGGAATCCCTAGACTTAGAAAACTGTATGTTCAAACATTTGTCTAAGCCCCAAGTTGACCACAAATTTTGTAATAGCATCCTTAATTTCACCAAGCTTCAGTGTACTACTCTGCAAATAGACATGATCAGACCTACCTAGGAAAAAGGAGTATGTGAGACCATGTATGTAACACAACCAATCCCGTTTTTGGAAGACAGTGCCACGTATGCTCAAATGCAATGCACAATTCTCATTATGGCTCCTTCAATGATCGATATGCTCTAAGCAAAGTTATCATCTGTGGAAATAGAGAACATTAAATAGAGAAATAGGTGTGGGGGAAGGCTCCTTTAAACAGCACATTTGTGAATTTGAACTTTATTAGCTAGCAAAGGAAGAATTATTTTGAATTGAAGGAGGACAAGAAAGGCCAGTCTGAGTTTGGTTGCAACACAACAGGTGCAGTGACTTCTATTTGTTGGAGAGCTGCTCAAGGCTAGATAAACTACCTCAGTACTTAAAGCAATCCACATATTTGGACGTGTGTGTGTGTGTGTGTGTGTGTGTGTACTCAGAAACTCATAAATGTCATGTGATTTACAAATGCTTAGAGTTAACTGCTCATTGGTTATTCCTAAATGATGAACTACCCCAAATGCAGAGGCCTGAAGCATTAAGCACTGACTATCTCATAAGTCTACAAATTGGCTGGGAATCTGTGCTCCAACCAGAACCTCATCTGCCTGGAACTGAACCTCAACTTTGCCTGTGATGGCCTGGAGGGCTGGCAATAGGGGCCCAAAACCTGAGAGGTCAAGAAGAACCACACCTGTTGCTCTCCCTGGAGGCCTGATCCTGCCATTTGACTGCAGACTTCTAGTTATGATTTGATTCCTTTTCTTCTTTTTTCCAAGACACATTACAGCAGTCTCACATGTCTCAAAACACATTCACATCCTAAAGACCATCCGAGCCATCTGAAACATAGGTCAGAATGAAGCCAACTCCAGAATTCACCAAGGACACCTGAGAAGCCAATGACATTAACTGAATTCCTTTAGACATGTCGAAAGAAATCTTGTCTCTCAGGTAGATAAAAATTAATGAGACATCCAGGATACTTTTATCTAATTTAGTCTACACAGAAATGGTGGGATCTCTCAGGGGACTGTAATATTTAAAGTTACTTTTCATTACTAAACCTTGTAGAGGATTTGCAAATTACATTTGTTTAATTCCACAGCTATGAAATGTCAGCCACTTGATGCCTTTGGATATTAGCTCCAAATGACTTTGAAAACTTTTAAAGATCTTGCTTCATTTTCTCCAGTGTTTAACTTTTCAACCTGTAAGTGTTGATAGAACAAGGACCCCTGATAATATAAACCTGGTCGGATGGAGAAGCAATTCTGTTCTGACTCCTCAGAGTCTAATTTCTGGGCAGCCTTTCCCTCAAGTAGTTTGATTTGCATGAGGAAAGAGTAATTTTATATCGGAGATGTATTTTCTTCCTAAATGACTCAGGACTTGTCCAAGGGCCTGCTACTCAGGGAGAATGCCAAGTTGTTCAGTTTTCAATTTGCGGTCAACCAACTTTTATGTGGCTCAGAATCTCAAGCAGATATTGTGACAAAGCTAGAATTTCCAAATATATAGGATGACTTTCTTCTCAACTCAACATCTAGTATGGAAGGCGAGTGTAAAACGCTTGTTAGCAAGGATCCTAAATTCCTGGAGATATCCGAGCAGGTGGTGGGAGGGGCCTTCCTAACTCTTTCCTCCTACTTCTCTTGGGGAAGAAACTCTGCATCTCTGAGGCCCTGATCACAAGGTCAGGTAAATTCATGAGCAAAAGACTCTCAGGATGCCATGGTGTTAACCTACCCAGCTCACTATAGAGCGTTCTAGAACTAGAGAGCTAGACAGCTTCCCAGTCTCCCTTAGTGCTTTGATGCCTTTGCATGATGCGCCCACTCTTGTGAAATACCCTCCTTTTCCCTCTCTCTCCTCCACAACTTGCATTCCCTTTAAAGATTTGGCCCCATGAAAGCTGGACAGTTGAGCCTGTCCTAGGGCTGACAGCCCCCTCCCCGTGTTTTCAAAGCCCCAGAACATCACACAGTTTCTGCACTGGGAGAGCAGCAAGCCAAGGGCCTGATACCCATTGTGTCATCAGTGCTGAAAAGCAACTGTAAAATTCCAACATAATACTACCCTTTGTTTTTCCTTTCATCTCCCTCACTGGGTTCTAAGCAGAGACCATATCTGGGTTATCATTTGACCTGCTAATGTAGAAGCTGGCCCAGAATAGAGGCCTGGTAAATTTAGACTCTGCTTCTGTATGAATGAAGTCATGAATAGGGCCTGGGGATGTAGCATCATGCAGAGCAGGAGGCATTACAGAACACCAACAAATTAATTAATTAATTGATAAAGAAAATATGTGCCTCACAATTTTATTCTTAGTGTAGCTCTTTTAGGCAGTGTCAAAATTTTTTCTTATTTTATATGAGAGTGTCACAATTTATTAGATGCTTTCTGAATCCTGGTAGGGACCAAAATGAGTGGAAAATCTCCAGCTCACAGATAAAGCCTCCCTGAGCCCCTTAGCAATTGGACTGGGATACCACATTTGCTTCTCTCTGTCCTTCAATTGGAATTCTGTGTTATACCTTCCTGTGCTTAGGCAGAGGACAGCCTTGGTGACCAATGACCACTTGGACTCAGGTTGAGCAGTGAGAACTGGGAAATATCAGACCTAGCTTGGGACAGACTGGCAGCATCTGAGATACTTCAAAGCTTGACCATATTTCCCTTCTCTCTTTATAGCCCTCAGTGCAGGGAGTTTAAGAAAGAAATTTAATACAAATGTTAATTATCCTGATTACATTACTTCTTGTATACATGTACCAAATTATCACACTATGCCACATAAATAAATATATGTATACATATATATGTGTGTGTGTATATATATATATATATATATATATATATATATATATATATATAAATGAAATTAAAAATTTTAGTTGATCATCTCTAATCTGAAAACCAAAAATATAAAATACTCTCAAATTTAAATCTTTTAAAGCTCATATATGATGTCACAAGTGGAAAATTCCACTCCATGAAACTCTGTTTTATGCACAAATTTTTTAGAAGTAATAATATTATATGAAATTATCTTCAGGCTATGTGGATTAAAAGTACATCTGTTTAGACTTGTATCTGCAAATATTCCAAATCTGGAAAAAAATCCAAGATCTGGAACATTTCTGGGCTTTAGCATTTCAGATAAGGAACACTCACCTGTCTACAAAAACTCTTTTTAAAATTCTTTTTTGAGATGTAACTAGCACTAACACCCTTATCTCTCTTCTAGCCTTTTCCACCTTGCATGGTTTTCTGAATTAAAAACTAACTGGGCAGGACCTCAGGCTAACATCTCCAGCTGTACTAGAAGTGACACTTCTGGGAACCGGGGCAGTTTAGCCTGCCATACTAATGAGGTTCACGTTAATGGTAAAAGTTGGGAGTTTGATGTTAGCTGGCCTGAATTTGTGAAAGACTGTGTACAATATCTGATTGCAGCCTAGGGGATATTTTAAAATCCAGTGTGTCCCTAAAAATCCAAACCAATGAAGGTGTTCCATGAGTGGCAGGTGAGAATGGAGGCTGGGGCTGCCAATCCCCCACCTTACATACTCTACCCTATACCTTCCCTCTTGGCCTCAAGGGGTCTGAGTGACCTGTGATTGGTGAGTGACAAGATGACCGGAGAACATTAAGAGGCAATAGTTTTAGGAGAAAGACAGGATACACAGTTAACTTCAAAGCTGGTCAAGAAGCTAGGGATGTATCTCAGTGGTAGAGTGCTTGCCTATCATGCATGAAGCCTGGGTTCTTTCCCAAGCACCACACACACATACAAACATACGCAAAATAACTGGTCAAGAATAGGCTCTGCCATCTGTGTGCAATGTGTCCTTCAGCACACAAGGGACATGCTCATCTTGGAGTTATTGAGAGTTATGTTGGCACAAAGGATATACCTGGATCCCTGTTCAAGTTAAGGAGGCTGTGTGCTCCTTGGAGTGGGCTCTTCACAGCCCTTCATACTCAAAGGCACACAGATATCACATCTTCTAGGTGTAAACTGGAAGGATGCTCAGGGTACCACAAATGATCTATTCTCTAGAAATGTGCAAGGCTGGTGCGTGAACTACCAATAGCATCTGTGGGGCACTGGGTCACATTCTCAGCATAGGGCTAAGCCTATGACACACTTTCAATTACTTAATTATCATAGAAACCCTGGGTGGAGGGATGGGCGATTCTAATTTTGAATTGAATCAGCTGAAATTTAGAAATACTACAAGACTTGTTAGCCTGTCTATGCTAATAAAAGCTTGAAGCAAAGTTGGGGGCAGATCCTGTCCCACTCTGAAGTTCTGTCCTTTTCCATTTGGGCTCAGAGATAAAACTGTCAGCCTTCTCTAAGACAAGGCTGGACATTTGGGGTCTGGGTAAATGTTGGGGATGGCACGTTTTTATTACACTCTTACATTGTACACACACCCTTTCCATTAAGCAGAGGCAAAGCAGTATTTCTTTTGTCTGCATAACAGTCTAGAAAATATTTTAGGGAAAAACATCTCTCTCAATATCTAAATCAAAGGATAAAAGAGGGCATCATGCATTGTGAAGGAAGCACAGATGAGCAGAACAGTACAGGTCATATATTCTATATATGAGCAAATCCCCACAAGTCCGGTGAGGTCCCTTCACCAGAGACACACAGTTCCTTTTATCCTACACTAAGAAGAGCATAAATGTTCATGATATTATCACCAAATCAGTGTCATCAAAGTCAGAAAAATTTTTAATAAAAGCAAGATTTTATGGTGTGGAATGCTTACCCCTTTCAGTTCCTTCTTCGGCCATGGTGGGATTTAGACAAAAAAGAGAGCATGCTTTCTACCTGTGTCTGTTCTAGCTCTCACCAGAGTGAGGAACATGATGGGTAATTTGCCAAGCACAAATGGTTAGGGGACCTCTCTGCTCCCATTCCAGCTGCCCTCACTCCTGGACTTAGTTTCTGTTGACTCGTTATCTAGGGATGACTATTCTTCCCTCATGGATGTGAAACCCACTATTTCCTCAGACATGGTGATTATTATTATTATATTTTAGGTGGTGAACAGGGATCTCACCCTGAGCCTCATGCATGCTAGGTGAGGCAGTGGTTTATCTTCATTTTTATTAATTTATTTTTAAGTCTATGCATATTAGTTATGCATGAAAGTGAAATTGGTTGTGATGTGTTCATACATGCAGATAACATAGTTCAGTGAATTTTATTCTGCTGTTTCTTCTCGTATCCATCTTTCCTCCTTTCCTCTTGAACCCTTCCTGTACCACTATTCTCCCTTCTATTTTTGTGAGATTCCTCCACCCCCTACACTTTTAAATTTCTTATTTATTTCTGTCTAGTACCTGCATTTGAGAGAAAATCTTTGACTCTTGACTTTCTCAGTCTGACTTATTTGACATAGAATGATGTTCCTCAGTTCCATCCATTTAACAGGAATTCACATCATTTCATTCTTCCTTAGGGCTGAGTAAAACTCCATGTGTATAACTCCAATGTGGTATATAAAGCACATTTTCTTTTTCCAATTGTCTATCAAAAGACACTGAGGTTGGTTTTATAACTTGGCTATAAACATTGGTATTATTATAGTGTGCTGATTGTAACTCTTTTGGATGGATACCAAGGAGTGGGGTAGCTGGGTTATATCGTGTGTCTATTCCTAGTCTTTTGAGCAATCTCCATATGATGCAGTAATTTTTAAAATGAGACCCCTGTTGTGTTAATGATTAATGACACAATGATTACTTTCATGAGGAAAAGGAGAGCATACTATTTCACTCTTAGGATCACTGAGTTGGAAGCTGCATGGGTGAGTTCAATTTCCTTTCCTGCCTCATAAAACTGGCTTCCTTAGGACAGATGACTGAACTTTTGTGTGACTCAGTTTCTTTATCTGTCAGACATGGATACTAGTATGTATGTTCCCAGACTTACCATAGGCACATCCCAAAAACCATTGTAGTTGGAAAATGTCACAAGCTGAAAATGCATTAATGCACCTGACCTGAACACCTTCTGCAACAGCACAGCACCCTGTAGACTCTCCATTGTTGCCCCTCATGTTCACATGGCTAACTGGGAGCCATGGCCTGCTGCTGCTGCTGCTGCCCAGCCTCAAAGGAAGGAATATACTATATATAACTAACCTGGAAAGGGCCCAGATTTAGAATTCAAGGTGTGATTTCTACAGAATACACATCACTTTGCACCATTATAAAGTTAGAAAATGGTAAATCGAGCCTTCGTAAGTTGGGGACTGTCTATAGTTCCACTTCTGGAATTGTTATGAGAATTAAAGCTATTTATGTGGAACATTTGGAATAGACCTGCTGTCTGTATAGTGATTATTATTACTCTTCATAATTGCATGTTGTAAAATCATTAACAGGGTATTTATTCATCTTTTATGGAGCATTAACATTACTTATCATACTAAAAGGTGTCATTTTAGGGCAGCAATAATGACAACAGGCAGTATTGTGTATTTCCTCTTTCTTGGAACCTGGTGCTGACCCCACAACCAGGATGCCACTTACCGTGCACAGTTCCCTAAATCCCATTATTAATATCATCAGATAGAGGTGACACTGAAATTCAGAGTAGACCAACATTATTCAACTGAAACGGAATGTGCTCATAGAATTCCTGAAATCCCATGCTTTTTACTATCACATGATGTCACCTCTCTAATTCAAGATCTGTTTTTCTACAATTAAAAAGTGATTTTTAGTTACTTTCAGTGAACTGTCCCATTGTCAATGGCTACAGTCCCTACTCCATACATTCTCAAACCAGGTGCATTCCAGTGAAGCTGAGCTTGGGGTTTGAGGACAGGGAGGTGGAGAGTCTCCTACTAAATGAGCCATAATTGGCCGGCAGAACCTGAGGGAGACACATCTGGGAAGGGACTGCAGAAAGGCTTTGGCTGTACCCACTTCTTCTCTCAGTATTTAGTTCAGCTTAACAGACATTCCAGAGCACATGTCATGCCCATGGTTAAACACGGCCACATGGGATGGCTCAGCTGTCCATGTTTCCTTTGGAGGGTGGGTGACCTGGATGAGCAGGAAGCAGACACACTGCAGGAGAACCTCCCATCTTGGGCACACACAGCCAGCACCAAGCAGCCTGGAGCAATGATGGGCTTCCTGGAATCCCTGGTGCAGAGCTGAAGGTGGAGGGAAGAAAGGGCATAAGATAAGGAGGTACAGAGTGGGCATTCCAAGGAGGGGCAGCCATGTGAGGTCAGAGGCAGCTTCCATTCGGCATGTGGGAGAACCCTGTGGATTTAAGGAAGTCTTGTGGACTGACGAGAGAAGGCTAAAGTGCACCCCATTTCTGGTCTTGAACTTTAGTGGCTGAGAGGTGGGATTTTTGGCAAAAGCAGGGTCCCAGGAATCCATCTGGTTGAAGCCACCAAAGCTCACCTTCATACAGGTTGCTTTGACAATCACTAGGTAATTGGATCCAGGGCTGTGGAGTTTGTTCGGGCTTGTCCTTGTCCACGTGTGTTGGCCACATGGAGTGGTCACCATGGTGGAGCACCCAGCCTCTCCGTGCTGCCAACACAGCCCTCTCCTACCAGAGCTGTTTGTTCCTAACACAGACTCAGGATTCTGGTCCCTGTCTGTCTTTTGAACATGGAAACTTGAAAGCAAATCAATCCTTCCCTGAAGTAGAGGTTATAAGATATGAAACGTGGCTGTTGTTTGCAGTTGTATTTTTACATGTTTGGCTATATGTGGAGAAAGTTGAACTCAAGTGAATGAAAATCTCACGGTGCCTAGAGACAGCAAAGATGAGAAGCAGACTTGACATCTAAGAATATTATCCTGAATGTGATGTCATAGACCCTGTCACTCTAGCAGGAGATCCTTCCAATGGCTTCCTTGTTAACACTTCTTTTGGTTTTGTGAGCCAATATCTCACATTTTCAGCTCAGTCTAATTAGTTTTGTTTTAATCCACTATATATTATTTTCACAAATCTATATGATACCCTGGTTGTATAGGCTCACGGGTGTTAAGGACTCAGCCGGGTTCACAGGTAACAGAGCAAAGCCTAGACTCTAATGCAGAGCAGCCTGGTCATGTGTTCACCCCATTTGTTTTCACAAGCTTTCATAAGCATCCAGCAAATCTCAGCAGCTTAATAGAATAAAGGTTTTTCCTCATGCAAAGTCCATGGTGGGTGTTACTGGACAGGCAGCCCCTACTCAGGCTGCTCCCCCAGGTAGCCTCACCATTTGTGAGTTTTCTGTTCTCTTGACATCATTCAGCTGCTGGATGGGAAAAGACATGGGATGGAGTGCTTAAAGGCCTCAGCCCACGGCAGACACACATTATTTCCACTGATAGCCATGGCAAACCTGAGGGGCATAGCCACATCTAGATGCCAAGAGCCAGGAGGTCAGTGTTGGGCCAGGCAGCACTTCTAGCCACTACTACTCATCATGGAAAGGGAGCACTAATCATTTGGATTTTGCTGATCTGTCATAAACTTCAGGGCCCAGGGCCCCTTCAGCATAGTTCAACGAACAGGCCAAGAGGCTGACCTATACAGAGCATCTTGTAGATAGGACCTGAGCTTTAGGTCTGGTGACACCTGTTCATAATGTGGAGAGAGAAGAGCCAAACACCGTGACATCATAAGCATCTTATCCTCCTTTCCATGCACACAGTCTGGGTCTCTCCAGGACAGGTGGAGAGAATATGGGACCAGTGTGTACCTTTGAGCATGCCTGGGGCCATACTTCTTTCCTGCTGATGAGAATCAGGGAAAGAAGCACCAAGAAATAAATGTGGGAAGAAACAGTCTCCTGCAAGCCCAGAGCAGGGAGGCAGGGATGGACTACAAACTCAACCCTCCAAATCTGGGACTGGGAAGTCGGGATAAGAGGCTGTTATTTCAGCTTCTGGTTTGTCAGTTCTGTGGCTATCACAATGCAGATGTTGGAGACCTGACATGATTCCCTTAGGGGGTCTTATAAGTGCTATGGGAGCCCTTGGAGGAAGGGTAGAATGAGTATCCAAGGTGGGATAAGGTGGACTCACATGGCCTTTTGAGCAGCCTTCAAAGACCTGTTCTTTCTCCCCCATTCGTGTACTCATGTACACACTTAAACACACACACACACAGAGACACATACGTGTGTGTGCAAACACATACAGAAACACTGCTGCCTGCTTTCCATGGCTGTATAGATGGAAACCACCTAGCCATTAGTCTTGCAAATGTGAGAATGAAATTAGTGTGCAGGTTCTTCCCTGAAAGGTCTTTGCTTTTCCACGCACTGAAGAGTGGAGTCCTGCTCTAATGCTCTCTAAACAAGTCCTTTACCTTGAAATAACATAGAGTCACTACTTTCTGAGGACTTCAGTGGCTGTTTACAATATAATTAGCATGGTAATCAAAGGCAGTCAATGACACATAAAAACAATTACTCGTGGCTTTAAGCTGGGTGTTGTTAAATAATAAAACTTTAGAAATAATGACAAATCCTGTGTTGCCAGTGAACTCTCAGACACACTCTCTTTTAAGAAGCTTTTGAAATTAAAAAAAAATAATCAATTCATCTCTGTCTAAGACCTTCACTTATAAACATCTGCTGATGGCAAAAAGCCAAGACCACTATTACAAGGTTTCCACTAAAGCAAAGGCATTTTTCATGTTATTCCCAAGGAGAGAAGGTTGATTTATTTATTTCTGGAATAAAGATCTACAAAAATATACATTTTTTTTCCTTCAGCCAGAATTTGGCTTCTGACTGATCATAAAAATCACTTGAAAACTGGAGGCTACATCTCAGTGTTTCCATCCCACTGTGGAGATGGATCTGGGCTTCTCAACCAGTAACAGATGACAGGTGATCATGGAGGCCAGAGATCCCTGGTTCATGACGGGGTGACTCTGGAGTTTCTTCTGCACAGGGTCATGAAGGACAGGCAGCTGTCAGGGGACCTTTATGCAGACTCGTATGGTGAGGCAGATGCACATGGTTATTATTATTAGGCAGTAGTGCTGGTTTTGAAGGCTTGCTATATACCAGACTCAATCTAGTGAGACTGGAGAACGGCTTCCGGTTTTCAACTGAGAAGATGCACTTGGAGTGCTTGTTGACAATGGCCAGGGGGACACATACATCCCATTCTGTTTCCACTTCATGAAGCACCCTATGTGATGAGATCTGAGTATGCTCGCCTCTACAGGGCAGGGACAATCACAAACTCACTAGCAAAGAAAGCATCCAGTGCAAGAATGTGTAACTCAGATGCCTCTCTTCATTACGCTAAGCATCAAGAGATGGCATTCACTATTGCCTTGTTTCAAGTTTTATTTGTCTACATTACATTGACCTTACTTTATGTTGCTGCTCCTTTCTTTGTAATTCTGCACATGGAAGTCTGGTTTCTAGGTGAGCATTGATTCCTCTCTCTATTTTCTATTGATACTGTTACTGAGGCTGCAATGTAACATACACACTGTTCTAAACATATCATCATAACACCAGTACCAGCTACTCACTACTGAACACTTGGTTTGTAAATGCAAATGTCAAAGGTGGGGGAATCCAGATTTATACTATGCCTTCCATCAGAAAAAAACTGACTACTTTATTCTAGCACTTCTAGCTCAATTTTATTAACACATCCCAGAATATACACTTGCATTAATTTAATGCAAATTTAAACATGCTATATATTAAACCATGGTAAAGAGAGAAAAGTTGTCATGGAATTCATTCCAGAAAAAAAATTTAAAAATAGAAATAGCGATAACATGATAAACTTCATCTGAATTAAATTATTATCCTCAAGAAATAGAATGCAGAAAATTGATCACTTTTTTATTATAATAAACTATTCTGCCTTGAAAATAAGGAAACTATAAACTGGTATTCTTTTACAAACCAAGAACCCCAAACTCTAGACAAAACTTTATCAAATGGAATTCAAAAAAAGTAAAAGCATCCATACCTCACATACAGGTTTATGAAGTTAGCTTCACATGAAGTTTAACTCAAAGTAGATTGTAAATCTAATGCAAATCAAACCTAACTACAAAACTTCTAAATGACAAGAAGAAGAAAATCTGTGTGACCTTGGCTAGGCAAAGATACTTTCAGAATTGACACCAAAATTTGCTCTTTAGGGAAAGTCAAACTAAATTCCAACAAGATGTCCCTGCAGACCCATTCTATGGTTAAGTTAAAGTCTGACCATACCAAGAGCTGGTGGGGATGTAGAGAAATACAAACTCTAATACACTGCTGGAGGAAATGTAAAACAAGAAAATAATACAACCACCTTGAAAACAATCTGACAGTTTCTTTAAAAGTTAAGCAAATATCTACCCTACCTACTGTATAATCCAGTTTTCATTGTCTGATAGCCAGCATCTGGAAGTCTTGAAGTGCCCTGTTTAAAATTTGTCTCTTTTTTCAAATGTAGTTATTTATTTTTTTATCAAGTAGGAGAGTAAATCCAGTTTCCATTATTTCATTCTGTCTAAAGATATACATTTATGAAAAGTTTTGAGATGAAATTATCTGCAGGTCATGTACATATCTTCTAATAAACAACCACCAGTGACTTTCTGTTGGCTACCAAGACCATCCTTGAATTTTCCCATTTAACCCTATTTTAAAGCAATAATGATAGCACACTGCATATCCCAACTATATACATGGCATTTGTAAGTGTATAATACTGGAATCTGACTGGACAATCTTCTCATTTCTCTAAACAGAAACCCTGTGGGTAGAGATTATTATCCATTGTTTACATATAAGGAATTGATACCTAGAAATTTTAAAACTCAATGTATCATTCTTCTAAGCAGCAATGAAATTTAGGTGAAAATGAAGTATTTCATATTCCCATGTCCTACAAAAATCTGCTTTCCTTTAACATACTAAAAACACAAAACTTAGGTTCTATCGTATCCATGTGTGTTCTTTTATTTTTTCCAGTTTTAAAAATTAGCTTTAATTTTTTTTGAAAGTTAATATGTGCATTTCAGGAAACAGAAAAACATAAGCAAAGAACAAAATCATCCCATCTTGACCACTTAGTTGAAATGTCTCTCCAGGTCCTATGTACATACACAGTGCCCGGTTTCCTGTGACCAAGGACTAGTGTATCATGCTTACTCACACATCATGAATATTCCCAAAACTACATGAATATTTTTGACAACCAAAAATACACTGTACCAACTCAATCTGTTTGAAAATGTTGTAATCCTGATCAACCAGTTTTAGTTCTACTATGAATGAATCTGAATAAAAAAAGAATGGCCTTATACCTATTGTTATAAATCCTATAGTTTTCTAACTTGACCTTCCTAAATTGCTTTTACTACCTTGGTCTTAATCCTAGAATCAAAAAAATTTTTTTTTGAAGAGCCACAGTCATGTATTTTTGTTTATCTGTATCAGAATGACAAAATATAGTCATCCTTGGATACTTGTGGAGATTGATTCCTGGACCTTGAGCAAATATTAAAACCTGTAGATGCTCAAGTCCTTCATACAAAATATTACAATATTTACATACAACTTATATACATGCTCCCACATACTTTAAATCATCTCTAGATGAGTTATAAAACCTAATGTAATAAAAATCCTAGATAAATAGTTGATATATTGTTTAGGGAATAATGACTAGGAAAAAAAGTCTGTATCTGTTCAGAACAGACATATTTTTTTTTCCTGAGTAATTTCTATCATATTTGGTTGAATCTATGGATTTGAAATCTGTGACTACTGAAAAAAAATTATTCTGCTGTTCTCTACCTTTTGATAATGTATTATTCCATCCTTCCTTACTCTCTTCCTAACATCTTCCGGAAGCAAGCTTTCAATTTAAGCAAAGGCACATTTGTTATGTTCTCATCTTTTCTCTGATTTGGCATTCTGGGTATTCTTAATAACACTGATTTTATTTTCTTGTTTTCCAAACCACGATGGCTAGCACACTCATTATGTGGCAGGACAGAGTGGCCTGGAGGGAAGTTTGGGTTTCACTTGATGAGGACAGAGGCAAATGAAATTGCTCAGCAATATGTTTTCTTATTATGAAGTCTCCTATTCCTCGCGTTAACCATCACAGCCCCAGTGGTTCAGAAGAGTCCTGCACTAGTTCTTGGAAGGCAGCGGGGATGCCAGTCCCTTGCGGGTGCCCTTGAGAATGGGCTACAGAGTAATGGCCAGACAAATACCTCTCAGAAATTTGCTGCAGGCTGGACTGGTTGGGTGATTCTTCCTTTTCATGGTCTTATTTGTTCCTCGCTACGAAATAGGTTCTGTTATTACTCCCATAGCAAACTGAGGGAATTGAAGGTCAGGGGGTAATGTGACCTGCCCAAAGTCTCACGGCTAACAAGTGGCAGAGTCAGATCTATTTTTTGAGTCCCTGTTCTTCATGATTTTCTGGCTCCTCAATATAGACCTCGGTGTGAAATTTGTGGTCCAGTGAATAGAGTTTGCAGTTATGGCTTGGGAAGCAAGCACAGGGTTCTTAAGATAAAGATGTGTACCTCATGCCCTGTGCCTCAAGCACCCTGCCTAACAAAGATCCTCCAACCTGCTTCTACTGTGCAACTACTCCTTGCCGTGCCTCTGTCCTGGGCTTTCCTGACACGCCAGTCCTTCAGCTGCAGGACCCTGACCTTCCCCCTTTCTGGGCACTGTTGTGTGGCATTCTCTCATCTTCTCCTTCTCCTTAATTAAACCTGGTTAGCTTCTCAGGCCCCATGTCAGGAGCCCGCCCAGACTTATGTGCACACCTGCGGCCACCTTAGGCTCCTTTGAAACACTTATTTCATTTGGTAACAAGGAATGTAAATATACTAAGAGTATTTGTGAGTATCCTGTTCATGGCTCACTTGCCCACTAATCTATAGGTTCCACAAAGAAGGTGGAGAACATGTGGGATTCCACTTACCATGGTGTTTCCAGTATCTTCTATGGAAAATAGAAGATGCTCAGAAGTTACTGGCCAGGCATGGTGATACACGCCTATAATCCCAGTAGATCTGGAGGCTGAGGAAGGAGAATCTCGAGTTCAAAGCCAGCCTCAGCAACTTAGTGAGGTCCTAAGTAACTCAGTGAGACCCTGTCTCTAAAGAAAACACGAACAAAGAAAAAAGGGTTGGGGATGTGGCTCAGTGCTTAAGTGATCCTGGATTCATTCCCAAGTATCACAAAACAAAACAAAACAACAACAAAAAAATAGTTACCAGTTGAATACATGATTGACTGCTTGTGCACCATAATGGAAAGAGTATATGCTTTGGGGCCAAACAAACCTGAATCTGAAGTAATACTTTGTCAAGTCCTACCTGTAAGATCTGAGGCAAGTTATCCAAAGTCTTGGGGTCTTCTATGAAATTGAAATCTGTCCCTGACAAAGAAGGGTTTCTAGGAGCAGTTGATATTTCACATCGAGTGCTCCTAATGTGGTGTCTTGAGCATGTTAGGCCCTGAGTAAATGGCACAGCATGCAGAGCGAGGCAAAATCTGAGTTTAAGCATAATCTGAATGCAGCATTAGTCTTTTTTCTCCTACTTCCCTTTTATATTTATGCAATGGAGCTATTTCCTGCTGCCAGGGGGACAGCCCACGATCTCTCTGTCACTTTTTGTTAATGAGATTCCTCATAGTCATTCTAAGTTACTCAACACTGCCTGTTTCAGTAATTAAAAATTTATAATCTCATGTATTAATCAAAACTTCTGACTATACTTTAAAATAAAATATCTTCTCAGCTCCCTCCCCAGAGCCAGTTTCAGACGCATATCTGCTCTCCTAAAGTGAGGCACGTTCTCATTCACGCCTTCTCCCCTTCTCGGCACCCTTTGTCCACCATCTTGATACCAAATGGGGCCTTAGAGGAGGAGGAAGAAGGAGGTAGGAGAGCTGCTCTTTTTTATTTCCATGGTTGTGAACTGACCTTATGCTTTGGATCTGGAAGATACTTAAGGAGAGTCACTGAGTCTTTCCCTCAAACCCCTTTCTCCTGACATACTACTCCTACCGTCCTGCCAAGGGTCTTTCACCTGCACTACATGACTGACCTGTACACATATTCAAATGTTTCCTATTTGTTTGTTTGTTTGCTTCTTCTCCCTCCATGGCCACTAAGCCAAGGGTTATCTCCAGCTTTTGTATTGAGACCTGTTTGCCTGCACCCTCCTTCTCCAATTGTTCCATTGGGCAAGGTCAAACGGTCTCTTTCTCTAATTTTTTTTCCATCTGTGTGGGAATCTGGATTCGAATATAAACTAGAAACTCTCTACAAATAAATCCTTTATACAAGTTCCCTCGTATCTCAATGAGATAACTACCAATAATCTAAATATGGGATAGAAATCTCAAGAGTCATGTAACCAGCTTTCTTCACAAATTTCTGCACATGTTCTGACAGATCCTTAGAAATTTCTGTCCCCCCCACCCATGTCCCATGTGGGGGATAGGAATTGGGCTCCCCTCCTTGCAATGGGCTGGCTGAGAAATAAAAGCTAAGAGAAATAAAATTGTAAAAAAAAAATCCACCACAGAATACAGAAAGTAGTTTCAAAAGCAGGGATGGGACGGGCAAGCTGATCAGACAGATTGAGCTTCTAGACAAAATGAGGCCTGGGCCTGGTTTATTTATATAGGGAAACATCAAAGGGATTCTATAGAATGTTCTTCTCCAAAAAAAAAAAAAAAGGTTAAAGGTGGGCTGCTCAGTTTCTAACGAGTTACGTCCATCTCTGGAGCAACTATAAGAGACCTTCCTAGCAGAGTAGAGGGAAAGGTCACGTGCATTGGGCCATGGGAGAACCACAGAAAGTTCCCAATGGCAGGCTGTCTTTCCCTGGCTACATGCAAGAGAAGATCCTCATATATTGCACGGATGACTTCCTGCAGTCTGTATCTTCTCTGTCATGGGATCTTAGCAGAAACTTCCACTTTAGCAAGAGGTAACGTGCGTGCAAAAGATCCTACTGTGTGCTAGGCCTGGAGCTTGGGTCTAGAGATACACCCATGAATAAAGTCTGCCCTCTAAACTCAAGGAGCATGCAGTCCAAAGAGACACTGATGATACACATAGCTCACTCTACAGGGATGATGATAGATAGCACTCTCCGTGTGTTTGGGCTACCCTGTCAGAGTGGAAAACTTAGAGATGATGGCATGAATGGAATTGTTTAGCTGCTGTTCCTCACTCTTTCCTACAATTTCACTTCTGACCTTCCATACTAATGCAACAGCCTCACCCATACAAAGGATGAATCCATGGAACCCAGAAAGTCTTTGGGTCTTGCAGTCTTTCTATTAGAGACTCCAAATTATTACGGGGTGGTAGAGAGAAATTAAAGGGCTCTCATTTTATTATACTTTTAAAATCACTCATTTAAAAATTTATCTAGTTTCTCAAGAAAATGACTATTCTTTCTGATACCAAATGTGTGTGTGTGTGTGTGTGTGTGTGTGTGTGTGTTTTCCTCCTTTGGTAATCCATATTTTTAAAGGTATTTAAAAAGAGAAAGAACCCCCTACATGATTTATGTAGCTGAATATCTTTAGAGTTTGACTCTCTTTTGTATTCAGCTTTATAATTTATAATGGAACTTCTACTTCTAGGTTTAAGAATCTAACCCGTTTCATTCATTTGCTTCAGTTATTGTTTAAAGACTAGTAACTGCTGGATGAAGAAGCCTCCAAAGCTGGATTGGCTGGCACCGCGGTTCCATCAAGTGAGGAATGAACAAAGGTTGTAACCAGGACTTAGACTGTTCTTTTAAATGCAAATGTGTGATGGGTGAATACAAGCAGAATGGAAAACTTGGCATCTCTGCCTCCATTTTTGCATCCATCTTCTTTGATCCCAGTCACTTTGGATTCCAGAAACAGTTTGATCCAATAAACATGGTAGGAGAGGTTGAAGTGACCCTCTGAGGCACAGCAACTTTCTAACTGGGAGAGAAGATCCCACCTGACCAATGCTGGGATAATGATGTACAGATCACACTTGGTCAAGATCACCTTCTTTGGCCACTGTGAAAGCCAACCCCCAACCCTTGTCCTCATTCCTCTCTATAAAACCTCAAAGTCATTGTCACCCCCTCAAAGACAGAGCTAAGGCCTTTGGTCCCTTTGTCTTCCCACTGTGGGTATACAAATTAAAGTCTCTTTCATGCTTTTCACCAAAATATATTGTTTCCAATATTCCTAGTGATAAAATAAAAATTATGTAAAAAAATGAATATTTGAAAATTCTGGAACAAGGTGATATCTCTATCTCTTCCTTGACTTCTTTCCTCCCAACACAATGAAAGCAAGCTAGAATTTCTGCCAGAAAAGGGGGCAGTGATCTTCCGTTTTATCTCTGTGTGCTCCAGAGCCTGGCCTGGTTCTAGGTACACAGGTACCATTCAGCAATGCTTGTCCAGCCATGCTCTCTCAAATGGAAAAAGAAAGCCAACCATAAAAGAACTTGAAAATTAGAAAGGAAATGAAGGGAAGAAGAGATTAAGATTTGGGAAATAACATCAGCAATGGGTGGGTTCTTTGCGTTTTCTTTTTTATTTCCTACATGCTAGATTATGCATTAGAGAGTTTGGCAAGCTAGAATTGCTAGCAAGAATAGATGAAAAATCAAACCAATAAACCTGCTCTCTCTGGCTACAGAATCAGGAAAGAAGAAAGGATGTACATAAATGTCTAAATCACTCTCATTTAACACAGACAATGTTAAATATTTCAGAGGATCTATCCATAGATGTGGATGTTTTAAAGAGTGAACAAGAATTTATCCACACATATTTACTAAGCATATACTAGACATCAGGAACTACCTTAGAAATTCAAGGTCAAAAAAAGTAATCCTCTGATTACAAGAAGTTTATGGCCTATCTAGTGGCAGAAATAGATATGAAAAAGCATGAAAAGGTAATATTATCAGTACTATGTTGGAAATACGCACAGGCGCTTGGGGTTGAAGGAGAGTAGCAAAGACACAATCCACTAGGGGAAACTTCTAAACTAGAACTTGATTTTATGGTGGAAAATATGATATTCTGGGAACTTTGAATCGCGAAGCTACATTTGGTAGATCCTTGGAGGATTATACACTTTCTTTTCTGAAGGTAGGTATATTTGATCTCAGGGTACATTTTAAATAATGAGCTGCAGAAAACCCAATGAAAGCAGTCACAGAAGGGTAGTTTTATCTCACTGAATGGCAGTGGGAGTTCAGCAACATCTCTAAAGGACTCTAAGAGGCATCTTGCATCTCTCTGCTTTGCCTCACTAAATGGTTGTGTTACCAGCTTTCTGTCACTATAACAAACACCTAAAATAAATAACTTAAAAGGAGAAAAGGTTTGTTTTGGCTCACAGTTTGGGAAGTTTCAGCCCATGATCAACTGGCTGTTTCAAAGGCCTTCAGTGAGGTAGAACATCATGGCAGAAGTATATGGTGGAGCCAAACTCCTCAAATCATGGCCAGAAAGTGAAAAGGGGGAAGAGGGAGAGACCAGGGTCCCACAATCTCTTTCAAGGGTACAACTCTAGTGACCTAAAGACCTTCCACTGAGCCGCACTTTCTAAAGGTTCTACCACCTCCCGATCTCGCCATGCCAGAGACCAAGCCTTCAGCACAAGGACCTTTGGACAACACTGACAATCCAAACTGTAGCATTGGTGGACCATGTCCCTCTCCAATGCCACCAGATAGATGGCTGGAGCAGATCCTGAGGCCAGTTTTAAGTGAAGTGAAACAATCATATTATCAATGAAGAAAACCTTTTGCAGAAGTCCAGTTGACTCCCCAACAGAGATTACTGGTCATAATTAGGTTGTAAATCCAGAAACTTAGGCCTAACTCTTTTTCTAGTGTTGGTTTAGACCAAACCGAGTAACCTCTGTGGGCTAGAGATAGCACATGCTACGCCATGCTTGTGGTCACCTTGTACCTGGGCAAAGCTGAAGTTTTGGAGGTGGGAAAACATATGGGCAATGTTGGGGATGTAGGGAACCCATCTGTCAGAAAAGGGGGCTGTGATCTTCCGTTCCATCTCTGTGTGCTCCAGAGCCTGGCCTGGATCTAGGTACACAGGTACCATTCAGCAATACTTGTCCAGCCATGTTCTTTCAAATGGAAATGCCTGACCTTACTACAATGGGGAGAGAGTGAGGGGAACAAGGCAAAAAAGAGAATTATTTTCTTTAGAATGAGAAACTCATTACATTGTAATGACGTATCGTCTTTTATCATTCTTCCAAAGGAGAACTCTGACTTCGTATGATTGGTCAAAATTAATTTTGTACTTCCTTTAGTTTCCATAGCAATGTGGTTCATACCTCTGTGGTTCGTACCGGCAATAGCAATTCTCTTCATGTTATGTTTGCCAAGCAATTTGCAAATATTCTCTGTTATTGTTTTTCTAGTTGTGTCTCCTAGAAAAAAATACCACCACTTGCAAAAAAAAAAAAAAAAAGTCTATATGGACACTTCAGAGTTCAATGGCTCAATGTACATCTAGCTGATCACTGAATGAATATGAAGAATTCAAGCTATATCCTCTTTATTCCCCCCAAATCAGTCAATTTAAATAAAAAAATAATTTACAGTGATTTGGATGTAGTTTGAGTGCATCTCCCAAAGTTTCACGAGCTGAAAGGTTGGTTCACAGAGTGCTAGAGTTGACGAGAAACCATTAAGAGGTGGTGGAGCATAGTAATTAGGTCATGGGGACACTGCCCCCAGAAGGAATTCATGCTGGCACTCCTACATAGCTATGCCATCTGCCATACTGTGAAATAGCAAGCAGGCCCTTACCAAAGCAAGACTTAGTGGGACCATATTTTAAGCTTCCAAAACTGACGGCGAAATCAATGTCTTTTCTTTTCCTCTTCAGATATTTTGTTATAACAGCAGAAAGTGAATTGTTGTATCTCGTAGGAGAAGGTCCTTGTGCTGGGCATTGGCTTCCAGACATGCACAGAGAACAGAGAACTGTGGCAGTTCTCAGGTTTTGAAATCTGGATTACACTGTAATATGCTCTACAGGGACCTAGATGCACCTTAATCCAGGCCCAGGTAGGGTATTCTGGGGTGTTATGTGTGTGTTTGTGTGTGTACACAAGTCACGGGAAAGAAAACAGCACAGGTCAAAGTCAGGAAGCGAGGGATAGTGGTTTCTCAGGGGTGGAGATCATGTTGCCCTGTGCTATCTGTTAACATTCTTCAGAGTTGACCAAACCTTGGACTTGAGCGGCTCTGATGACAGTGGAAATGACACCAGAGTTTAAGTTTTTCCTGTGACCGTCATTCCTCCTTGCACATGTATTCCCTCATTTAATCCTTGGACAGTCCTTCCCTTCATAGTTAACCTTATCTGTTGAAGGGAAATAATAGGAGCACCTCAGAGGGTTCTGGAGAGGTAAAAATGAGTTCATTCACTGCTCCCTAAGAACAGTGACTAGCCCAGAAAGAGCTCGTGGCAAGCATTAACCATGAGGACTCTGTTGAAGAAGGTGGCAAACACTTGCATAATAGTTGGGAAACTGAGATGAACAACTCTTCACGACTTACCCAAGAAACACAGGAAGTGGTACTGGTGAGCCAGGGCTGTGCATGCCCAAATAGCCAAGCAAGCCTCGGGTCTCAAATCTGCCTGCATTTTAGAGTGGCAGACTGTTGAGAAGACAGCCCTGATCTCTCCAGGGTATGCTCCGTAATAATAACTGTTAACTGCAGTTCACAGTTACTTAGTGCTTTACAGTTGACACAGCACTTCCATTTGTATTTTTGTCATGTGTGTCTTTTGGGTTTTGTTGGGGATTTTTGAGTGGATGCCAAGAGAATGTTCAATAAAATGCCTGAAGCTGTGGTCATCACCTCCAGGCTTCAGGCAGTAAATCTGGTCACATCCACTGGCATTAAAATCACCCAGTGTGGCCAACTAGACCCTGGAGTATCTGAGTGGCCTTTCTGTTCCTGCCAGGTCAGGTTTCAAGCCATGGGGTATATTATGCTGTCAGTACTGTGTGACATCCACATCACGGGTAGAAGTTCAGACTGAATCGTGTTTGCTCAACTCACCATATTATCTCAGGCAGTGGATCGGGAAATGATGATTCTATTTTTATTCCCATTGCCTTTTTAAAGATCACGATGAGGATTCTTGAAGGAGTTAAGTAGTCAAAAACAATAAAATAAAATAGAACAAGTCTAATTTTTAATTATAGTAGGGAAGTGTCTGTTCCTAATGCTTGATGGTCTGTCAAGGAACTGTTTTTGTGCAAACCTTGCAACTTGCTAAGGGATGATGAGTGAATGTGAAAGCCTGGGGGTTTCAGGGAAGGGAAGGGAGAACAGCCCCTACCTGGTTTCCCTGGGGTCCAAAGTGACTGGCATGTGTTCGGTAACCTGGAGGCCTGAGGTTACACGGTGAAAATTTTAGGTATGTGGAGAAGAACAAAGCCCCTGAAATAAAGGGCACATGAGGTTTAAAGGCAATGAGGGAGGGCTGCAGAAGGGCCAGTAGCCATCGGGTCCTGGAGCCTGGGAGTTCTTCACAGTGTGCCTTTTGGGGTTGATCTGCATCTACGAAGTGGTGATGTTGTAAGCTGTCTTGCCTGAAAGTCAACTCAAGTGAGGGGTGCTTGTCCCTCCCCAAGTCTTTGATAGACAGACCTGACTTCCACCATTTGTGGGGATGATGAGGGAAGTGTGAGGAGGGACGTTGCATGAAGTAGAGGTTGGGGGCTGCCTATGGAACGTCTCCTCCTCATGGTAATCTCCCATGGCCCACACAGGCTGCAGCATCATGCTGATTAGGGGTTCCCTCTCAAGACTCCAGACTGCGATGGGGGTGACCAGGAAGGGTGTGCATGCGTAGGATCACCTGTAGCTGTGCAGCACACACATCTGAGGACCAACAGAGGTTTTCGGTATCATGTACACTTTTGCAGCAGGCAAACCACTCTCCCCAGTGACCAAGAGATCCTCTGTGACTGGGCTGCCGGGTGCCCTGATTCAAGTGAAAGGCTTGACTGAGCCCTGTTCTCTACAGCATTTGGAAACAGTTAAACACCAAGCAGATTTCTGGATTTGTTAGGTGGGAAGACTCGGGCGGGGGGTGGGGGAATTTGCAGGGTATAATGAGAAGAGTTACTGAGAGCTCAGAACACAGGAAGCAATCACTCCATTCATGTAAGTTGCATTATTCATGAATTAATAAATAAACAGACACTTGTTACCCTCTCCCAAAGAGAACTACATAAAGTTCCTTTGTCAGAATTTTTATTGTAATTTTAAAAAATCAATTAAATATAGTTGGGGTCTAAGGACCATAGTGTAAATTAAGATTAAAAGTGCATACAAATAATCCTGTTTATTTAATGTGGGTGTATATATACACATATGCATATTTATTTTGCCATAAAATTGATTTGTTTATTTGCAAGAACAGCCACTCATCCCCTCCCCAATATTGCCAGGGCATACAGGATAGGATTAATCACCTGAGACCATCTGTTATGCAAAGCCCTTCCAGCCTGCCCCAGCCCCACATGCTACATAGTCTCTTAGTATAAGGTAAAATACAATGATTTAGTTGGCAGTTATTTAATCTGCAATGCTAAAAAGTGTACTGTGATACTCAGGACCTTTGGAAAAGTGCATATATATTATGCCACCTTATTTCACTGTTTCAAATGACTGATCTTGATATAAAATGTCACGTTTGTACTTTGATTTCCCTGGTTCTTTTTAAAGTCTCTCTTCCTAGAGTGGAAAGTTCATAAGGATAGGCACGGAATGTTGTTACCATGTCCTTTGTCCAGAACAGGACCTGGCCTGGCCTGGATCAGTAGTATGTGCTAAGAGAACAGTGAGTATGAAATGCCACAAGAACATCTGGAAGAAGCAAGAAAGAAAGCCCCATGACTGCAGGGAGCTAGCTCTATGTTTCAAGCTGTTGAGGTCTGGTTCTTTCCCCAGCAGGTGTTGGTATGAAATATTTTTCCAAACAGCTCTCTGCGTCATTGGTGAGAGTCAGGGTTCCCATCAGGGGAAATAATCTGCTCATCTTGACACCTGCACTGACCTGCCAGTCCCTCATGGTGTCTCCACTGGATTTTCCAGTAAGCCCCAGGAACCACAGCACACATTCCATCCATCCATGCTCCTCTGGTATTTATTTACTTATATGTTTGTCTCAAAAAGATCAAGGTGAGAGTCTGCATGATGATCAAAAACTGAGACGCTCCATCCTCCAGAAACCTGTATTCTCAGTGTCCCTTTCATAATGCAGAGCTGTGTGATTGCCAAGGACAGTAAATATCAGTCATGAGGTAATGGGCAAAAATGACCAGAACTCCCTAGATCACCACCTACTCCAACCCTGCTACCACCTTTCTTTCCCAGCTCTGTGTTATGCATAGAGATTCATGCATAACTAGCTAGAAACCATGATCTAAATGCAGCCAGATCCCAGCACACTCTAGAAAATGTACATACTATAAAATGTAAGGCACTTGGCATTACAGTTCCGAATCCTGAATGGCTTTCTAAATAGGGGTTCAGACCTGGACCTGGGGATAATATTGTCCCAGGAAAGGCAAAACTAGGAGTCTGCCTCCTGCCTTATCCTACACCTGTATCCTGCTATTGATAGCTCTGTGGATTTTGTTGTATCTATTGTGAAATAACAGAGAAGAAGTACAGTGCAAAGAAATCCTAATTCTCTTCTCTCCCAGGTTCCAAACCCCATATCTTGTCTCATTTTTCTGGTTTTCCTAGGGCTACAGCATGGTTCTATCCCACTCGGAGGAGCTGTTTACAAGAGGGAGTCTCTTTACATGAGGGATCCTGCACCTTCGGGGCACAAACAAATGTTCAACTGAGAGTTCAGCGAAATGGATCTTGGGTAGATTTTCTGCAAAAATGTGTCAGTAATCCCACCTGTTCCTTTTGTCAGTTTGAATCCCTAGACCATGCTCTTACATCACAGTCCCCGGCCCAGGATATTCTGGCTGAAATATAACTTCTCTAGGAAAACATTTTATGTAAAGCAAGATCACTAAGTACTTCATGCTCCAAATAGAACAGCAAGCCACCTACCAGTCTGAGTCATGCATGATGAAAAGTTTTCCAGCGGCTCCTATTAAATATTCAAATAAATACCATAAATGCATCAGAAACATTTAAGGGGTTTCTCAGATAGTGGTTATAGACTCACCAAAGATCTCCAAGCTAAATTAAGCTTCAGAACCTAAATGATTTATTTCAGGAATTTATTAATGTTGAAAATAACAAAATGTGAGTGTGCACAAGTGTGCTTATGTATGCATGCATGCGTGTGTGTGTGTGTGTGTGTGTGTGTGTTTCCACAGAACTCCCAAAGATATTCGTGTCATTGGTCATCATCAGCAGCAATTTCTTCATGGCAGCACCACCCAGCAAGCAAAGGAGCCCCCAGATTGAAGGAGCAACCTTATCAGGATAAACAGAATGTATGATCACATGTCCATGTTCGTTTTCATGCCGTACCAAGCTGGGACAGGCCCAAGACACAGAAGCAGGAAAGCTGCTGGGTGCACACCTCGTCCCCAGGCCCAGCACAGCTTTCCTGGGTTCCAGGTCGTGCCTCCCTTACTTGACACTCTTTGCTCAACTCAGTCACTAACTCATGGGGTTGGGGGTGGGTCTGAGGGTTTCTTCCCTACCTGTCAATGCAGTCTGTCCTCACTCCTCCCACCTGTGGCACCTGTCCTCACTGATTCCCAGAGTGACTTCTCATCTGCTCCCCCTGCAATGCTGCTGGCCGAGTGGCTCAGCCTTTCAAGTGGGCTTCAGAAGAAGGACTGGGAGCTCCTACCCACCTGCCCCAGGGAACCAGGAATGTCACAGTTATGCTCCAGGGGAAATTGTTACAGAGTGGACATGATGGACCACTCGGGAATTCTACACACTGACTCTTACTGACAGTAGGTGGCAGCCCCCATATAAAATGGTCCTAGAGCAGAAATGGAGTAGAATGCCCTGTGAAACAGTGGTAATCACCTGAGTATGCCCAGGAGCTCCTTGACAGGAGGGAGAAGGTCACACCACTGCACAATTCAGGTGATACTCCACTGCACTGCTGTAACGATGCTGGAGCTTAGCACTTTCCAAAACCATGGCATGGTCTACCTACAAAGAAAAAGTGGGGTCTAGGGGCTAACCCCCAAATGTGGCTACTTAATTCGTTGCCCTTTACAGTGTGTGGTAGAAATAGACTTTTATGTTGCTGTCAGTGCTTGGCAGTATATGCAGAACCCAAGTGGGGACCTCAGCTATGGTAAGATGATGGACCCTGAAAGGGACCACAGGAATGGACCAAGAGCAGTAGTTTCTCTTCACAGTGACTGAAGATTTGCTGAAGAAGGAAGAAAAGATGGAGCCACAGCGAGGCAATTCCAGTGACACAGGGAGGGGCAGATCAGGGGATAGGAATGGGGTAATCTAGATGTCTGGGTGTGCACCCTGTGGGCTTGGGCTAGGGTCTTGCTGTGGACCAAATGTTTGTGTCTCATCCTCAAATTCATATGCTAAAATCCTATCCCCAGGGTGGTGGCATTTGGGAGGTGATTAACATAGAGACGGGATTAATGCAGTTCTTGTGGGATTTTGAAATTCTCCCAAGAGCAAGTTATTAGGAAAAGAACAAGTCTGGATCTTTCTGACTTCATATCTCACCACGAGATCACTTTTATACCTGCATGTGTTCCCATGATTTTGAAACTGTGCACCATGAAGTCTTCACCAGAGGCCAAACTGAAAGAGTTGACTGATCATAGACCGTTTGCCTCCCAAACTGTGAGCTAAATAAACCTCATTTCTTTATAAAGTACCCAGCCTCATACTTTGGTGTAGCAACAGAAAATGGACTAAGGCAGTTATCCAAGTGTAGGGTATTTTGTTTGAGCAGCATGAGTTGACACTACAGATCTTGTAGAATGTAACGTTTGGGACTTAAGGTTGAGAACTGTTCCGTTACAGTTTCACAAAAACATCAAAGCCCAAGTAGTGAGACTGTACTGATAAAGTAAGATATCTTCTCCCCAGCACACTAAGGGAAACTCAGGCAGGAGATGGCGAGGCCTCAGGAGCATATAGCATATGAATGCAGGTGGGACTGTCTTGAAAGACTCCCAGGACACATTGGATGAGGCTTAGCAGGACTTAAAGGGGCACAGAGAATGAGAGACGGGAGATTTAAGAATGAGTGAGCTGGCTCAACATCAGGAGATGATTTGTGTGTCATGTCTTCTTTGTAATGGTTAAAAGAAAACTTTTTTTTTTCCTGATCCTATCTTTGAGTGGGATTTTGTGAACAGAGCACAGGTTTGGGGATTATACAAATGTAGAGTTTTGAATCCAGTGCCATTTATTTAACTTGACTTAACCTCAGCTTCTTATCTTTAAATCAGGGGTAATGACCACTACCTCTCCAAAGAAGGATAAAGAATGAAGTGTTCATTCATGTGCAGTGTCTAGTTCACTCCTTAGTACTGTATGTACTCAGCAAAATCTGCATGGAAAATTACAGATGCCTTATGACCACACACTGGCTACTCCTGTGTTACCCGAAGTGTCTTAATTGTTTTACTAGGATTGATCTTGCTCATGATGATTTGTTATTTCCTGACATAAGATTCAGACCAGTGAGTATCTGAAAGTGAAAAAACAGTGTCCTTGTAATGACAGAGATAAAGGACAAATGATCTATCCCTAGAATACTAAGACTCTGGACTTCAACTGAGGACCTGTCTGATCACTGAAGCAGATCTGGGGAGATTTCAGAAAATGACCCTGTTTCTACCAGGAACTCCCCAGCCCACCTCCAATCAGAGGTGGGTGGCAAGTAACTCTCAGGTCACCTCAATCAGGATTTTTTTCTGTTTTCTTTTTTTGCATTCTACACTATTTTGAAACACTAGCTATGCAGCTATGCACCAAGTCTCTATGCAGGATTAGTTTTCGCATCCCACAGGCACTTGTTGGTGCTAAGGCTGTGCTGGGCACTGTAATGGTCACTGGGGATAATTGTGGAGTAAGCGTGATTTCTGTCCTTTAATGGTGGGGACATACAAGTACACCACAGTGAGATAATTATCCTGATAGGGAAAATTCCTGTGTGTTCTATCCAGCCTGAGGTTATAGGGGACTTCATGAAGGGGTGACAGCTGAGTTTAGAACTCAAAATACGAGTAGGAAATAGCCAGTTGGAAAAGGAGCTGAGGAAGTTCATGATTCAATAACTGGGCACTCAGTATTTCCTAATTGTTCTGTGCTTGGTTTTGGAATGATGAATACGGCAGAACATTTTTCCTGGAAAGTAATGTGGGTGGGGATGACAGCCCAGGACAAAACTGTCTTGGTGACCCCTTGGTTCTAAGGTGACACCATCTCTTTTTTTCCAAGATCTCACTTTTTACATCTTCCATTGGGTTCTACTTTTCCTTTATGATAAGAATTAGGAGGACAATATTTTTTTTCTTAACCAATTCTTGAAAATCTGTGCTCTAATGAATATTATACCCTTATCTATTATCTGCCAATTAATTCACCTATCCATCCTTAATCCACCTCTCAATCCTGGCTGAGGGCCCTTTTGGCTCTAAACTCTACACTGTGATATTAGAAATGAAGCATAGGCCTGCCCTCTACCCTCAAAGTCTTTGTTGAAGAGGATTCTTGATCTCAGGATGCAGTAGAACAGCATCACCCTTAATCTCCAAAAGCCTGCTCAGCTTATCCTACCTTCTAAGAGTCCTATGACCTCAACTCATGTTGCTCCTGTTCTCTGCTTTCTGTTATTTTTGCACGAGCTGGTATATTTTCTGCTGCTGTATTTTTGTAGTGCTAAGTGACTCTGAACAATAGTCAGATCCTTTATGTCAAATCATATGTTAGCTTTAGCGTGTTTTTGGATCAGTGGTTTTCTTATAAACATAATAATATCTCAGTTAAAACAATGGAGCATAAAGTCAAGTTGCCAAAAGAATACAGAGACATACCTATTTTGTTATATCCTATATTGTGGACCTGCACATTGTGGAATATTTGGTAGGGACATGATAAACCTTCCTTGAATAAATATCATGATGGTTCACAACTACAGATTACTTTAAGGTGCTTAAACATGTTCATAAGTACAAGTTGAAACATAATATAGAGATTTTCACTTTGTATATTAATAAATCAAAACTATGGTGAAAGATTACTTAGATCAGGAGGACTTTAAGGGATTTGCAATCTTGAGAATTTATGATTCCAGGAAAATGGGACAGGAAAAGATGGAAATCAGAAGGAGGAGGGTTTTGACTTTGCATGGGTTATCGGGGCAAGTTTTGTATGGGTGGATGTAGGTGCCATGTTGAATCCCCATGTAAGGTGTACTTGAGCCTATTCCTCAAAGAAAGGGTAGAGGTCCATACTTACTATGCTATAACGAGCTGTGCTAGTGACCAGTTTACTCAGCACAGGATTGTGAGCCTGACAGCCCCTGCCCAGACTTTCTGTATGAAGTATCCTCCTCAGGAAATCTTGGAGGATGCTTCCTTTGCTTTGAAAGGCAGGCCAATGACCTCTAAGTTGCTCTCCACTTTTATGCTTTATTGTTTTATGACCCTATAACTAAGCTAACCAGACGCAGAGTGAGGCTGTTACTTTATAATTTGCCATAAATACTTTCATGATAACCTCCGTATGTTGAAGAACACTTAGAGCCTTTTAAAATCCAAATACATATTCTACCGGAAATCCCTAGGTTGTAAGGTATCTTGTACTTTTATAGACTTAAAAAGGAAAAAAAAAAAGATGTTAGATGTTACATGGTATAATTCTCTTTTTAAAATTATTATTATAAAGTCTCTTCAAGAAAATCCAACATGACATTTCAAGTCAGAGCCCTTTGTCTCCTTTATGGGGTTCCTCCAGTCCTATTCTGATGACAGGGAGCCAGCAGACCCAGCCCTGGAATGAACGCACACTTACTGAGAAAGCCAAGGGAGGGGTTCCGTGGGAAAGGAGTGTGAATGAAGGTGCAGGCAGGTCTATCAACTTCTACAGCTGTGGGGATGATGGAGACTGGCTCTCTCACAAAGTAAGCCATTGATGCCAGAGATGGGCAGAGTGGGTCTCGGTGACGCTGCTGGCATTCAGTCTCTCGACATGATCCGATACCCTGAGGACACCTGTCATGAGCGGACCTGGTGTTATACAAAAAGTTCTATCAAATTTACCACTCACTATTCATCCACATCAACAGCTGCAATACACTTCCTGTTGTCTTGAAATAAAATAACCTATAATTTTAGAAAGAAATTGGCTGTGCTGGAAGCATTGATCTTCCCTATGTGCCTGATGATGTATTTATAAGAGAAAGACATGTTTCTGTGTCTTATTTATTTCCTGACCTGGATGGAAACCACCAGGGAAAGTGCTACTTATGGTGTATTTGGTGGATGACTAAAATTTGTGGAATGTCTGAGGCTAAAAAGTGAAGAATAAGTTTCATAGTTATATTTGGCAGGATTACTCATAATTCTTTGCTGCTGAGTTTTTCAGAGCCTTTAGGATAATAACCACAGGTCTTTTCAAGAAACATGAGAGACTTTTCCAGTGTTCTTTGATGGTGGATCTCACGGGACTAGTGTTCAACAGAATCTGCACTGGAAAATTCTAACTTTGAGATTTCTGTTTTAGAAAAATGCAAAGAAAAAAATCACTGAAACTCACTGAGAAGTGACAGTGAATAAACAGAAGGCTCTTACTACATTTAATGAATTAATTTTATCAATAGGGAAGATAAAATAAAAGTCAGTGATTTAAATAATGAGTAGACTTTATTAAGCCATAAATTTTGTGTATTAATAAAAAAATGTGGGTCATTTTGATATATATGATAATAAAAGAACATTCTTATAATAATTGGCCTATTGAAAAAGATAACAAGATTAATTTAATGATAAAGAAGGGAATTTCTTTGAGTAGATTTAAAAATTTGCAAAATCCTTTGGCTAACATCACACTTAATGATAAAAGATTGGACATTTCTCATCTAAAATCAGGAATAAAGGAAAGATGTCCCTTCTCACTATTCCTATTCAACACTATATTAGAAATCCTAGTTAATTGATAATCAGAAATGGGAAATAAATGCTCATGTTGGGAAGAGAAAAATAAAATGCTCCTTTTTCCAAGATAATGTGGTTTTCTATAAAGAAAATCACAACTAATCAGCAACAACAAAATATCCCTCTTGGAATTAATAAGTCATAATAGCAAAGATACTATAATAGTAGATACCTGTTAGTATTCATTTATTGAAATCCTGGAATTAAGATATTAAAGCCATTTGATTTTTAATATACCAGAAATGCACAATTGGAATTTGGAGTTTAAAAATATACTTCCATTTACATTAGCATCCAAAAAGGAAATACTGAGATACAAATCTAACAAAATATATAAAGACATACATAAACAAAATGCATAAATACATACATAAACAAAATTCTGATGAAAGAAATTAAAGAAATCTGTAATTGGAGAGCTTTCCCATGTATGCAGATAGGAAGACTCAACAATGTCAGGATGTAACCTCTTTCCAATTAATCTATAGATTCAATGCAATCCTGGTCAAAACCCCAGCAAGCAATTTTACAGAGCTTGATAACTTGATTCCAAAATTTATATGGAAGGTCATGACCCAGAAGAGCTTATACAATATCAAAAAAAAAAAAAAAAAAAAAAAGAACAAAGTCAGAGAACTAACCTTATCCAACAAAAATGAAGAGAGGAACTGATAAAATGAAGAAATAAAGACAAAGAGATCAGTGGAACTAAATAGAGGGCTCAGGAACAGAACCACACAGGAAACTGACACAAATGCAATATGGTGGAAAAAAGGAGAGACTTTTTCAAAACATGGTGTGGGAACAACTGTGCATTCATTTGTAAAAACAGAAAAGGAAGGAAGGAAGGAAGGAAGGGGAAAGAAAAGAAAAACAAAAAAAATATATAGACAGTTTTAATGCTTCATAAAATCTTAACTAAAAATGAATCAGTGTAAAATGCACAACTGTAGAACTCCTAGAAGGTGACACAGAAGAAAATCTAGATAATTTTGGGTTTGGTGGTGACTTTTTAGACACCACACCAAAAGCCTGCTGAGAAAAGAAAAAAAAAATGATAAATTGGGCTTCATTAAAATAAAACCTCTTGATCTGCAAAAGACATGATTAAGAAAATGAAAGATAAACAAAATGACCAGGAGAAAATGCCTGCAAAATACATACCTTATAAAAGCCCAGTGTCCAAGTATATGCAGAACTCAACTTAATTTAAAAAGTAGAGAAAAGATCGAGCAGACATCTCACCAAAGAGACACGCAGATGGTGAATAAGGATGCAAAACGATATTTAGCATCTCTATGTCATCAGGGAAATGAAAATTAAAAGAACAGTGAAGGCCAAGATCAAGAACACTGCTCCTGCCACAGGAGCGCTCATTCACTGCTGGTAGGAATATAAGTGCTATAGCGACTTTGCAAGATGGTTTGTTGGGTTTTTACAAAGTATAGCTTCCTCTTTCACTATGATCCCCAAAAGGTTCTCCTTGGCATTTCTACAAATAAGTGAAAAATGTACATCTACAGAGACACAGGCATACCCTTAATAGAAGCTCTATTAATAGCTGTCAAAAGTTGGAAACAACCAAAATGTCTTTTTAACAGGTGAATATATAAACAAATTGTGGTACGTTCACACAATGAACTGTTCTTCAATGACAAGAAGAAATGAACTATCAAATCACAAAAAGACCTGGAGGAAATGTAAAACCATAGAGTGAAAGAAGACCACCCCCAAAATGCTACACACTGCATTATTCCATGTATATAATATTCTGAAAAAGTCAAAAGTAGGGATCTGAGGGGAGGGAGGAAGAGAAGAGTCAGTACAGGACGAGGGATTTTTAATGTTATGAAAGTAGTCTGTAAAATACTATAATGGTAGATACCTGTCAGTATTCCTTTGAATACTGGAATTCAATTGAAATCCTGGAATGTGCAACAGTATTCATTCAAATCCTGGAATGTGTAACATAGTGAGCCCTAATGTAAACTAGGTAAGTATAAGACTTTACATAATAAGGTTAAAGTTAATAATAGTGGCTCATCACATTAATTCAAGATGTTAATAATAGGGGAAATTGAAGTTGAAGGGGTTGTGGGGAAGTTCTATGGAAGTTCTTTGTATTTACTACTCATTTTTTTCCCCGAAAATCTAAAACTTCTCTAAAAATGAAATCTACTGATTAAGAACACACACACAAAAAAAAAAATCACGAAAATTCACTAAGATACAACAGCACATAAATAAAACTTTCTATTATATTTAATAAAACAGTTATCTTAAGTAATTCTATCATAGAGAAAAATAAAAATAAAAAGTGTAATTCACCTAACTTTGATGTAATAGAATTTGGGAAGTGGGCATTTTATGTATACAGAATCATAGGAAAAAAAAAACCCAAAAGTTCTCCACAGGGCTTTATTGCCTATTGACAAAGAAACCAGTGGTTAAATATTCTGGCAAATATAAAACTTTTACCCCAGTGCTCAGCACACAGTACATACACAGAAAAACCAAAAAGGTGGCAACCAGTTTATTATAGTTAGTGTTAAATCAGTGAAATCCACAATGTATGCAATAAAAATAACAAACTGCAAACTCATTATAGACTGTACTAAACAAAGGTAGCTTCATGATAGAAATAGTTTGAGCTAATATTAAAGCAAGCAAAAAGTCAGAAGAAAATCTAATATGTAAATAAAAGAAATGCTCTTTAAAAACTAGGAGAAACAAGGAAAGGCAAGACGAAATATGACATGAGCAGAAGAAATATGAATGTGTACCCTTAGTCCTTGGTCAGACGTATTGATTACCCAGGGTGTTCTTGAAGAGAGAGGCAGCAGCTCCAAGCAGCCATCAGCAGAGGAGACAAGGAAGACTATCAGATGGAGGAGGAGCAAGACTGGGCCTGAGAAGAGCAGAAGTGGATGGTTTCAGAGCCCCTTACCCCGGGCAGTGGAGTGGGGGCAGTGCAGACTGCAATTATCACAATGGGTCAATAGGCAGCTGGGACTTCTAGGGAGGCATATAACTCTTCAGTAGATCCACCATCAGATGTCACCAATATAGATATAATAACAAACCCTGGTTGCCTCTTTGTAAATTTATACTGTAGTCTGAATAATTTTTTCTAAGGTAAGAGTGAAATGAACACTAGTACATAAAAGTTAGGATATCATTTCAATTTCTTTTATTTCAGAGTTCAAAATAACTTCAATAATACTGCTGTTTTCATGGAACCTAATGGTGTTGGCTGTTTTGATTTTTAAAAAGTTTAATTATTTTACATATCATTTACATATCATAAAATTCATCAATTTAAAATTTAAACTCCATTGAGTTTTTAAAAAACTGTTTCACAGAGTTGTGTAAATATCATCAAAACAAAATTTTAGAACATGTTCACATTTCATTTTATTCCAAAAAAGAAATCTTGTACCATTAGCAATTACCCTGCCTTGACTTCAACCCCCAGTCTAGGCAATCTCTAATCTGCTTTCTTTCTCTATAGATTTGCCTACCCTGGCATTTTAAATGAATGAAATCCTATTTTGTTACAGCATCCTGGAAGGTCTGAAGTTGTATTTTATGTGCTTTTGATTTTGATTCGAATTTTCTTAAAGAAGTTGCACTGAGTATCTTTTTATGTACTATATTTTTATGATCATTGACATATAGTATGTAGAGAAATTATTTAGAGCTTTGATATTTTTAATTAATTAATTTATTGGTATTGGGGATTGTACCCAGAGGCACTTCACCATTGAGACACATCCCCAGGTCTTTCTGTTTTTTGTTTTTGAGACAGAGTCTAAGTTACTTAGAGCCTTGCTAAATTGCTGAGATGGTCTTGAAGTTCTAATCCTCCTACTTCAGCTGCCTGACGTTGCTGGGATTTACAGGAGTGAGCCACCAAGCCCAGCCACTCTTTTTAAAAATTGGGTTATTATATCTTTTTATATTTAGTTGCAAAAGTTGTTTTAAATATATATTCGAGACATAATACCTTTATGAGGTAAATGATTTGCAGACAGATTTGCTATTTCCTTTTCCCTGTGGCATCCTCTGAATCATAAAGTTCTAATTTTGATGAAGTACAATTTATGTGGTTTTTTTTTTTCCTGGTATCATTTGGTTTTTTGTTTTCATAGCTAAGAAACTGTTTTCTAATCCAGGGCAGGAAGATTGCTTCTGGTTTTTCTTTGAAGAGTTTAATAATGTTAGTTCTTATGTTTGTGTCTATAATTTTGAGTTTATATTAAGTATGGTGTGAGGTAGGGTTGCAGCTTCATGCATTGCATACACATGGAAGTCTAGTTGTCTCAGCATGATTTGTTGAACAGTATGTTTTCTCCAATCACATTTCTTGGTACCCTTTTTGAAAAATCTGTTGACTATAAATGCAAAGGTTAATTTCTGGACTCTTAATTACATTCTACTTATCTGTTCCTGTTTTTCTGCTGGTACCACATTGCCTTGACTTCTGCAGCTTTATAGTAAGTTTTGAAATAAAAATAGATTCTCCTAACATTTTTCTTCCTAGTCAAGACAGTTTTGGTCCTTCTAGATCCCTTGTATTTCCATATGAATTTTTGGATCATCTTATTGATATCTGTACATACACAAAAAAAGTTAGCTGAGATTTTACTAGGTTAGAATCTGTGGAACAATATAAGTAGCATTGCTATATTAACATCAAACCCTCATATTATTGATATAGTAGATCCTATTTTCAGTTTTAGTTATCCATGGTTAATTGTAGTCTGAAAATATTAAAAGAAAAATTACATATTTTGAGAAAGAAAACACATTCACATAACATTTATTATTATACTGCAGTTTATAGTTATTCCGTTTTATTATTAATTATTGTTGTTAATCTTTTGCTGTGCCTAATTTATGAACTAAACTTTGTTATAGGTATATATGAATATACAGAATATACGGGGCTTGATACTTTTCATGCTTGTAGGCATCTACTGTTAGTCCTGGAACCTATCTCCCACAGACCAAAGGGGACTACTGTATCTTTAATTTCTTCCAACTGTTTGTAGCCATCTATGTAAAAGTTCTTGCACTTCTTTTGTAAAATTTATTTTTAAATATTCATTGAATTTGTTGCTATTATGCTATTGCAAATGGAGCTGTTGACAATTTTATTTGTAGAGTATTCATTATTGATTTTTGTATATTGATCTTGTATCTTGCAGTCCTGCTGAACTCATTTATTAATTCTAGTATTTTTGTTCCATTGGATTGCTGTAGATTTTGTATATTCAACTTTAGGTCTTCTACAAATAGCATAGTTTTACTGTTCTCCTTCCATTCTTGATACTTTTTTTTTTCATGAATTACTATGTTGGCTAAAGGGCCCAGTACAATCTTGAATAAAAGAATCAAAAACAGAAGTCCTTGTATTCTCTTTGATCTTTGGTAGAAAGCACCATTCACTGTTAATTAACCGTTGACTATTGGGTTTTTGTAGGTGTTGTTCTTCTTTATCAAGATGAGGACATTTCCTTCCATTTCTTGATTTTTTTATCATAAGGTGTGTTAGATGTTGATTTTTCACATGATTTTTCTGCATCTATTGAGATGTCAGGTGCTTTCTGTACTTTGTTTTATCGTATGGACTATTATATTAATTAATTTTTTATGGTAAATATACTTTGTGCTCCATAGAAAATTTCTATTTGGTCAGGTCACACTACAATGCTTACATGTTATTGAATATTGTGTCTATAGGTGTCTTTTTATTGTAAAACTATAGTATAATATCAAAAACAGGATATTTACCTTCACATAATCCACTGATCATACTCACTCCCAGTTTCGTTGTGAGTGAGTAAAAGAGAGAGAGAGATAGAGAGAGAGAGAGAGAGAGAGAGAGAGAGAGAAAGTATGTGTGTGTGTGTTAGGTCACTTAAACATTCACATTGGGTAATTAAAAGTAAAATGGCTATGTTCATAGTTTTATATTGACATAATATTTTATTTCTCTGGGATAAATATCCACAAGTGAAATTATTTGGTATATGGTAGTTGTATGTTAAGTTGCTTTAACTATCAAATTACATTTTAGAATGCAGATTCCACCATCAATGTAGGAGCAATCTAGTTCCTGTCATTTTCCTGCAAGTATTTAATGTGTTATTGTTTTTTATTTTTAGTTTTAACACTCTAATTCCCTAAATTTCTTATAATAGTGGCTATTTGTTAATATGCTTATTTTCTATATTTTATAATCTTCATTGAAATGTCTGTTCATTCCTTCTGCCCATTTTCTAATTGGATACACACATAGTTTTTAGTGCTGAGTTTTTTAAAAGAATTCTTTCTATATTCTGGATACAATTTTTAGGTTAAGGATTGCCTTGTTTTTCTTTTATGGGACACATTTTTGTTGTTAAGTCCGGTAATATTTTCTTAGATCTAGATTCCAAAGATTTTTGTCTTTGTTGCTCCCAAAGTTTTATAGTTCTATGTTTATATCTGTAGTTCTTTTCAAAATACATTTTGCATAAGGTGTGAGGTTTATATTCCTTATTTTCTTTCATCTATGAATATCAATCTGCCAATTGCTCTTTCTTCACTTGTAAAAAGGCTGCATTTCATTTAACTAGTTGTGCTAATTTTTCAAAGATAACTTGAACTCATATTTGTGTGAGTTTATTTTCTGGATATTCTATTGTCTGTGTCTATATTTCTGCCAGTGTACTACTAAAAGCTGCTTTACCTATGTAGCAAGACTCAATATTAAGTGGAATAACAATAACTCCTACCACTTTGTTCTTTGCAGGATCGCTTACTAAATGAAAATGCCTCTTCATGTAAAAGTTAGAATAAGCTCATGTATATACACAAAAATTGTTGGGATATTGATATGAATTGCATTAAATCTATAGGTCCTTCCATAATTTAGGGGAAATTGACATACATAATATTTTGAGTTTTTCAATCCAAGAACACAGTATTCACATTCATTGAGATAGCTGATTTCTTTCATCAGCATTTTGTAAATTGTAGTACGTAGACACTATTTGTGTTGCTAAGTGTGTAGCTAAGTATTTAATTTTCTTTGGATTAGTTTTAAATTGAATTTATTTTACTTTAAATTTCTGCTTACAATTGTTCACCATCAGCATATTAAAACACAATCGATTTTTTTCTGAACATGTTGATTTTGTATCCTGTATATTTGCTAAAATAATTTACTTCTAAGGTATTTTTGTTGATTTGTTAGAATTTCTCCATAGGTGCTCATGGCATTTGCAAGTAAATATAATTTTATATCTTCCTTTCTAATCTGTATTCTAATTTATTCTTATTATTTTCCTGATTACTATAGCCTGAATTTCAGGCATTATGTTGAATGAAATAACTTAGAATTGACATTATTGCTTTGTTCATTGTCTTATCATTAACTATGATGTTAGATATAGAATTTTATAACTGCTCCTTATCAGTGTGATATAATAACCTGCCATTCTTAACTTGCTGAAAATTTTTCTCAGAATCATATGAGTCTATTGTTTCTTTGCTATATTGTATTTCGTTAGTATATTGATCGATTTTTCAAATATTGAATCAGTTTTAGTTCAGAAATCCTACTTGGTATTAAATCCCACTTGATCATGGTCAACATACAAATCTTTATATAGATTGTTGGATTTGGTTTGCCATATTTTGCTGATGGATTGTACATGTACTTTTTATTAAATATATTAATCTCTAGTTATGTTTGTACTATCTCTGAATTTGATATCAGGGTAATATTGGACTCATAAAATGAATTGGCTCATGATCTTGTATCTTGTATATTTTTGGAAGAGATTAAGTAAAATTGATGTTAAATCCTCTTTAAATCTTCTGGTAGACTTCCCAGTGGAGCAATTTGGGTCTGGAAATTATTTTTTGAGGTGTTATTAAATGATAAATTCAATTTCTTTGATGCTTGATTGCTATTTTGATTGTCTAATTCATCTTGATTGAGTTTCAATCATTTGTGGTTTCTGAGGAATTGGTTCATTTCTTCTAAACTGTTGAACTTATGAGGATAAGGTTGTACATATTATCACTGTATTTTATTTTTAATGACTGTAATACATGAAGTTATATCTTGTATTTCAATTTTTATAATGGTGATGTTTGGCCTTTATTTTTATTTTGTAACTTCACTAATTTTTTTTTTTTGGTGGATCAGCTTTTGGTTTAATGGATTTTTCTCTCTGACTATTTTCAGTTTCATTGCTTCTTGTTGTTATTTTTGGTATGCTTTCCTTCCCTCTGGCTTAGGTGCCCACTAACTAATTTCTAGTTTCTCAAGTTTGGAATATATGCAATAGATTTGAGTTCTTTCTTTATTTTGAATAAAATCATATATATAGTTTTATGAATTTCCTTCTCAGAAGGCTTTAGCCACAGCTCACAAATTGTGGTATGTTGCATTTTTATGTTTCTTTCTGTGTCCCTTACCCATCAGCTCTGTAGTCTTGGGCTCAGCAGGGAGGGAGACACATCCCTCGGTCAACTTATTTTCTTCAGGGCTGCTAACTGACTTCCTTTTACTGTAGTGTTGCTCCTTTGATTTTGTCAAAAGGATTCCTCTAGTATTTGGAGAATAAATTAACCTATTTGGTTGCTAGATTGGGGGATCATAAATTACTGTATCTTGTTGGCTTTCCTCTGTTGGGTTGGGAGCACAAGAAACTTGCAGCTTTGTAGATTCTCCTGTCCTGGGGTATCCACCTGTTTCTTAATACCTGTTTTTACTTTTCCTTTGGTGGTCTCTTGGATTATTTCAAGGGCTCATAGTTGTATTTAGTGTGAAGAGAAGGAAAAAGTAGTTCTTTTTCATACTTCCCAGATGAAAAGTCTACAGTGTCTTTTTTTAAGTTTATTTTAACTAGGTATATATGACAGCAGAAGGCCTTTTGATTCACTGTACACAACTGTAGCACAACTTTACATTTCTCTGGTTGTATAAGATGCAGCGTCACACCATATGTGCCGTGATACATGTACCTAGGGTAATGATGTCCATCTCATTCCACCATCTTTCTTACCCCCATACCCCTCCTCATACTTCCCTCCCCTTTACATCAACTAAGTTTCTTTATTTTTCTCATGTCTCCCTATTATGGATCAGCATCCACTTACCAGAGAGAACAGTTGGCCTATGTTTTTTGGGGATTGGCTTACTTCACTTAGCATGATATTCTCCAACTCCATCGATTTACCTGCAAATGCCATCATTTTATTCTCTTTTAATTCTGAATAATATTCCATTATGTATATGTACCACAGTTTCTTTATCCATTCATCTATTGAAGGGCATCTAGGTTGGTTTCACAGTTTAGCTATTGTGAATTGAGCTGCTATAAACATTGATGTGGCTGCATTACTATAGTATGCTGATTTTAAGTCCTTTGGGTGTAGACCAAGGAGTGGGATAACTGGGTCAAATGGTGGTTCCATTCCAAGTTTTCTGAGGAATCTCCACACTGTTTCCAGATTGGTTGCATCAATTTGCAGTCCCACCAGCAATGAATGAGTGTGCCTTTTCCCCCACAACCTCACCAACATTTATTGTTGTCTGTATTCTTGATAACTGCCATTCTGATTGGTGTGAGATGAAATAAAATCAAGAATTAATAAATGGGGTGAACTCAAGCTAAAAAGTTTATTCTCAGCAAAAGAAATGATCAATGAAGTGAAGAGAGAGCCTACATTTTGGGAAAAAATTTTTGCCACACACACATCTGATAGAGCACTAATTTCCAGGATATATAAAGAACTCAAAAAACTTAACACCAAAAAACCAAACAACTCCATTAATAAATGGGCTGAGGAGCTGAACAGATACTTCTCAGAAGAAGATATACATTCAATCAATATATGAAAAAATGTTCAACATCTCTAGTAATTAGGAAAATGCAAATCAAAACTCCTCGAAGGTTTCCTCTCATGCCTACAGTGTCTTAAAGTTTGTCTTTGGCATCAGGGTAATTCTAGGCTCAGAGAGTTGGGAAGCGACTCCTACTCTTCTGCTTTGTGGAAGAGTTCATAAGGTTAGGATTAATACTCAAAACATTTTTAAACTTTATAAATGAAATGATCTGAGCTTTTCTTTGTAGAAGTCAATGTCTTAAATTCTAATGAATCCACTTTCTATTTACCACGGTTTCTGTATTTTTAGGATTTTTTCCTCATATTGCCTAAGTTGTCGCCATACAGTTGGTCATAGGATTACTTTATGCTCCTTTTTATCTTTGTGAGGCTGATAGGATTGCTATCCTATCATTTCTTTCCACTCCTGATTTTAGTAACTTGAGATTTTTTTTTTTTTTACTGGTCAGACCTGTCCATATGGATGATATTTATTCCAGTGTACTAAACCTTTAATGTCATTGATTGTTTTTCTTTTTAAACTTATTTTATTTATTTCTGTGCCAATCTTTATAATTTCCCCTTTTCTGTTTTATTTGGATTAATTTACTTTTTTCCCTCTTGTTTCTGAGGTGAAATGTTAGCTAAATGACTTGAAGTATTTCTCCCTTCTTAATATTGGCATTTCCTCAAAGCACTACTTTAGCTTCATCCCAGAAGTTTTGGTAGGTTGTTATCACTTTTATTTATCTCTCAGTATTTTCCAATTTTTCTCTAATTCCTAATGCATTTAATAGTTATTTAAAATGTATTAATTTCCACTGATTTGTGAATTTCTCAAATTCTTTTGTTATTTATTTAGAATGTTACTCCATTATGGCAAAAGAACATACTTTGTGTGATTTCAGTTCTTTTCACATTTGTTAGGAATTGTTTCACAGTAGATCATATTTTCTGTCCTGAGCAATTTCATGTATATTTGAAAAGAAGGTATCATCTGCTGCTATGAGTAGAGTGATCTACGAATGCCTATTAGACCTTATTGATATATATTTTACAGGCCTCCCATATCTTTGCTAATCTTTTGCCTAGTTATTCTAATCATTAAAGTGTGAAATTAAATAAAAGTGAACTAAAGTGTGAAATGTGATTAAAGTGTGAAATTGTCTCTTCTTCCCTTTAATTCTGCCAGTTTGTATAGCTTTGTTGTTGAATGCATACATACCTATATATTTTATAGATATTATTTATATATTAATATGTCTAATATTTATTATCATTTTAATTTTTTATTCCTCCCTTCTAGTAACATTTGTTCCTGTAAATTATTTCCATAGCCACTCCAACTCTGTTGCAATTGATCCTTTGCATGGAATCAATCTAACCAAAAAGGTATATGGAATATATTTTTTCCATCCCTTTAGTTTCATTCTGTTATATCTTTTTTTTATTTTTTAAAAAAATTTTTTTATTGTTGGTTGTTCAAAACATTACATAGTTCTTGATATATCATATTTCACACTTTGATTCAAGTGGGTTATGAACTCCCATTTTTACCCCGTATACAAATTGCAGAATCACATCAGTTACACATCCATTGATTTACATATTGCCATACTAATGTCTGTTGTGTTCTGCTGCCTTTCCTATACTCTACTATCCCCCCTCCCCTCCCCTCCCCTCCCCTCTTCTCTCTCTACCCGCTCTACTGTCATTCATTTCTCCCCCTTGTATTATTTTCCCCTTTCCCCTCACTTCCTCTTGTATGAAATTTTGTATAACCCTGAGAGTCTCCTTCCATTTCCATGCAATTTCCCTTCTCTCTCCCTTTCCCTCCCACCTCTCATCCCAGTTTAATGTTAATCTTCTTCTCATGCTCTTTGTCCCTACTCTGTTCTTAGTTACTCTCCTTATATCAAAGAAGACATTTGGCATTTGTTTTTTAGGGATTGGCTAGCTTCACTTAGCATAATCTGCTCTAATGCCATCCATTTCCCTGCAAATTCTATGATTTTGTCATTTTTTAATGCAGAGTAATACTCCATTGTGTATAAATGCCACATTTTTTTTTATCCATTCGTCTATTGAAGGGCATCTAGGTTGGTTCCACAGTCTTGCTATTGTGAATTGTGCTGCTATGAACATCGATGTAGCAGTGTCCCTGTAGCATGCTAAAGTGTATCTCTTGTACATGGTACATGGTTAGAATTGTTTCATTAATCCTATTGAACTTCTACTTTTCCACGTGATTATTTAATCTATGTTCTATGACATTGCACAGAGGATTGCACTTATATCTGTCATTTTGCTTATTATTTTCTACGTCTCAAGTCTCTTTTTGACCTCCTGTGCTTTCTTTTTTGAGTTGTTTGGCACAAAGTGAATATTTTTCTGTTTAGCAATTGAATTTTTTAGCGAATTTTTATTTTGTAGTTTTAAGGAAAATTTTTAGTGGTTTTACTAAGGCTTACAAGATACATCTTTATGTATCAGAATCTGCCTCCAATTAACACTAATTCAATTTCACTGATACAAAAGGTTTTTCTTCTATAGCTATATTTGCTTCTCCCTTTTGGTATTATTATTGCTTTACTTACTTTATTTAATATATGCTATGTAATATGCTATTTGGTATATGCTATATTTAATGTATGCTATAATGTTATAATACCTTAACATATAGGTATTATAGTATTTAATTTTATGACCCTTAAGGGAAGCTGAAGAAGGAAAGAATATGTATTTTAAGTGGATCTGCATTACCATATGGTGTCTTCCTTACTGTAGTACATTTTGGTCCAATCCATTTCCCTTTGTGTTGGTATTTTATAATATGTTTCATTTCCAAGTGATATACACATACAATATGAATATGCACATATGGTTTTATGAAATTACTTTTTTAAGTTTGTTAAGAAAACAGGAGAATAAATATGATGTTATACTGTCCTTTACAGTTTTATACAGAATTACCTTTAATGTCCCTTGTAAGGATTCAAATTACTCTTTAATTTCATTGGTTTTCAGCCTGAAAATTTTCTTCTGTGTTTTTTATAAGGCAAATCTGCTAACAACAAATATTCTTATATTTTGTTTATATGGTATATTAGCCTGCTTAGGTTTCCAAAACAAATGTCATAGATTGGATGGCTTAAATAACAAAAGTTTATATTCTTACATTTCTAGAGGCTGAAAGTCCAAGATCAAAGACTTCCAGTTTGAAAGACTTTCTTCTTGGACCTCTAAGCAAGGACTCTCTTCCTGGCTTGCAGATAACAACCTTCTTCCATCCCTGTCTTCACATATCTCTGACGAGGGCGGGCGCGGGGGTGGGGAGCTGGAATCAGGAACGCTTTGCGACTGGAACACACAAGTACTCTAGTCTCCAAATAGACAGATTGGAGGTCAGGGCTTCAACATATGTTTTTGAAACACACTCAAGTCTATAACGTCTAAGAATGTCTTAGTTTGAATTGTACTTTTGATAAGTAAAAGAGTCTTGATTGAGAGTTTTCTTTCTTTCCTTTTGTCACTTTGAATGTCATTTTACTATCTTCTGGCCTCCACTATGTCTCATGTGAGGTTATGTATTGATTTTTATCAGAGTTTGCTTGCTCATGATAAGTTATTCTCCTTTGCTTCTTTCAAGATTTTTCTGGTTATAATGTATGTAGGGGTGGATCTCCTTGTGTTGCATTCCTTGAATGTGTTCATTAATGCTAATTGATTTGTTAAGTCTTCAGTAATTCTGTGAACATTTTAAATTCTTCTTTGGTCTTCTTCTTCTTTTATCATTTGTTTGTTATTGGGCTTTATAATGTCCAATATTTCTCTGAATATTTATTCATTTTCCTTCATTATTTTTCTCTCTGGTGCATAAATTTTATGGTTTGATCTTCAAGTGTTTTAATTCTTTCATCTGTCAGCTCAAATCTTCTGTTGATCTACTACAGTATAATTTTTATTTAGGTTATTTTAATTTTAAACTCCAGAATTTCTATTTTAATCTACTATATTTATACTATCTTATTAATATTTTTTTTATTTGATAAGACATCATCATCTACATTTCTTTAATTAAAAAATTTCTTCAATTCTTGGAATATTCTTATGAAATATTTATCTTATAAGTCCAACATCTGGGCCCTCTTAAAGGTTGATTCTGTTGCTTGCTTGTTTTGTTCCTGGGGTGGTGGTGGGGGGATTCTTTCCTGTTTCTTTAAATGTCCTTTAATTAAAACTATGGCCACTTGGCCTCAATTATTTTGGCAACTCTAGATAACTATAGATTCTTTCTTTCAAGCTTGTTAATGTAGTTTTCTTCTTTATGTGTTAATGATTTGGCTGTAGTAGATCAGTAAAGTCTTTTTTTCCCTGAAGTGTGCTGTCTCTGATATTTTGCTCAAACTTTTGATCCTTGTTCTTTTTTTTTTAATCTCAAGTCATTCTTCTTAGAATTTTGTCATATTGCCAGCCCTGTTTAGTTTCCAACCATTAGTTGGTCAGGGCTTGTGTAATAAGATTTCTAATCTGATCATTTATTTCTCTTTTATTTATCATTAGGTATGCATATGGCTTGGTGACTTCTTTTATTATTGAAAGGATCTTTGAGTTTCCCCCACATTCAGTCAAAGTTTTTTCCAAATTTTCCTCTTCAGTCACTCCTTAGAGGAAAGATCTTTGAGTGTGCACAGCTTACACCAGGGATGACTTTTGGATTTTAGCTTTCTTTCTCTCTATCGTCCCCTGGTTTCCACAAATAAACTTATGGCTGGTCTCTCTTTATTGGTATCACATCTAGATATTAGATTCTACTAATTGGTAAGTGACTTTGATAATACCTTGGAATACAATTTCTTCCACAGTCTAATCAGTTGAAGTCAAGCCTCTAAAGAAAGTCAGGGAATTAATTAGTCTTTCAGGTGTTCTCTGAAGTGTCCTGAGTGTAAACTCTGAGGAGCTATAGCTAGGGTTGGGTTGTGGGATACAAGTGGATGCTGCACTTGTATTCTTATATGGATCAGGAGCCATGAAATGTAGAGGAGAGTTGGTAGGAACTGATGTCTACCACTGAACCTCAGCTATTATGAATCTTCAGTATCTCAGCATCAGAGAAGATATAATCCAGTAATTTTCCAGCTTTCAGACCTATATAGAATAGCGATTTTATCCCAGAAAACTGGAGTAGCATAAATTTGGTTGGGGATGGGAAATGGGCTTTGTCAACCAACTGCTACCAGGCACTCAACATAGACATTCTGCAGTACGGTGCTCTGAAAAATAGGATTTTCTGAAGTTCATTGGTTTCCAGAAATCTTGGGGGTCGGGGTGGGAACTGTTACTTGGCTGTGTCAAGCCCATTCCCACAACTGATCCATGAGGAAGAATTGTGGTAGAAAGAGGTAGGTGCAGTCACTACAACAAATGTCACTGTCTTGCATTATTGAGTGACTATGTTTTTTTTTTAATAAATGCTTTTAAATTTTCTGTGAGCTCTTTGATCAATCTCCACAGACTGAATGATTGTCTTTGCTAATTTTTAGCATCTTAGTAGATGTAGCTCTGGGGCAGAGGTTTCCTAGAGTTCTTTGTATCACTCTTCTTGGAGTTCTGTCTCTAAGACAATGGTTTTTAATCACTGCTCACCTTACAAAACTAGGGAGAATGTAGTAGTTCTATATGCTGCTAGTGTGACCCCTATACTAACTTATTTTTTTACTTATTCTTTTCTCCCCACTGAACTATTATGCCAATGTAATGCTTTCTAGCACCAAATTTACTTTAACAAAATCATTGTCGACAAGCAGAAATGGCAATTTGAGGTGACTTTGATCTTTGGCAATGCTGTAATTGGTCTACACGATAGGATAATCAACAGACTGGATCATTATTTTATATGACAAACTTTATTCATTTTGCCCTATCTTCAATTTAATTATCATAAAACTTTTGATAGAAAGCACATTATTATTCTGGGAATGAGAATATAAAAAATGTCCTAGTTACTCTTCAAGCTGTTAAAATAGAAATGCAAAAGAGAAGCATGGCAGGTTGTCTTAGGATGACTGTTTGATGGAATGATGAAATCAAGGATGGATATATATCTTGGACAGGTACATCTTATTCTGAGTTATGGAAGGGTCATTTCCATTCTTGTGCCTCACCGTTCACTTAGTATATCCAAGAAGAGCCTTGTACAGTGATAAGGTTTAATCAATAGCATCTTCAAGTACCTATTTAAATATATTGTTCTGAATCACAAAAGCTGAAATATGGCCAAAGGAAACAAAAAACAAACAAACAAACAAAAGGCAAAAATGGGATGTAAGTTATCAGAATCATGGAATCTGAAAAATAGAAGACATAATGGCCATCTTGTACATTAGATTTCTAACTTTCTTAAAAAATTAGAAATTTTCTAAAAATAAAACTTAGATGGAGTCTCAGTATGCAAATATCACTGCCCTGGCAGAAGTCGTGTTGGAGCAAGCCATTCTCTTCCGACTTAGCCAGAACTCCAGTGGAACACAATCTCTGGGCTGTTTAGGACCCAGAACATGATCAGATCCAACATTTTGCTCATTGGTGTGAAATTTCATATGATTTGAAGGCAATTCAAGGGGTGAGAATGGTGAGAAATATGTGATAGTAGATTCCAATTTTCTCTCCACCCATTCTTAAGTTGTTATTAATTCTTGCTTGAGGATTTAACTCCTGATTAAACCCGATGTATGATCTTTTAGGTTCTACAATAGGCAATGACAGAGATTCTGCATAAGTTATTTTATATTAACTTATGAGAATTAGGAACTGAGCCTTTTGTTATCAGTCACTTAGGTACCTCCTCTCTTGATACTTACAAGTATCTACATGTTATCATTCATATTTAGAGAGAATGGGGTACTTTAAGAAGTAATAGTAATACTGACAGTGAATAAGGGTATCTTGACATCTAAGACCCTGGAGGAAGCTTCATTTTAGCTACCTTTTGCAAAGCTGGGGTATAGTCAGAAGAAGGGAAGACACGAGAATATTGGTACATGTCCACTAGGTCTGGGATCTCTCTCTTGAGGTGCAGCCTATGGTCTGCCATGGGATCTGCAAAGGCTGGGAATCTGACCCTGCAGCATATGCATAGAGTGGTTAATTGAGCAGCAAGATGGATGGAGGATTGCTGAGGCAATTATATCTGGGACTAGTGATCTAAAAGATTGGGCCAAAACATGTAGGGAGATCCTCAAGGAGAACTATCTTGGCAGAAGAATGATCCATAAGTCTACCTAGTTACAGCTGAAATTATCATTGTTTATCAGAACATTATGGGAATAGGACTACAAGGCACGTTACCTATAGACCAAGAGACATTAGTTAAAGCCCAGAAGGAGATTGGGAATTTCTCCTCTTCCCTTCCCCACATTGCATAAAAGTGCAGAAGCTCCCCTGCCTTACATTAGGATACCTTCTTAATGGAAAATTCAGGAGGAGAAAAATTAAGCAGACAGAGGGACTGAATCAATTAATGTGTTGCACTCACTTTTAAATGCTAGTGAATTAATTGGGCATGTAGGCACAGCCCCAGTAGCTATGGGGGCTGAATCAGGAGGAAGGCAAGTTCAAAGGCAGTCTCAGCAAAAGCGAGGTTTAAAGCGACTTAGTGAGACCTTGTATCTAGATAAAATACAAAATAGGGCTTGGAATGTGGCTCAGTGGTTAAGTCTCTGGTACCAAAAAATTAAAAAATAAAAATAAAAATAATTGATAATGAATGAGAAGAAAATATAGTAGAAACATGCAATTTGGCCAAAAGAGATATCCATATTCAGAGCAGCCACACCTTGTCTGGCAAGAAAGTGAAGCCAGAGAACTCTTGAAATTCAATGAAACCTGGGCAGATAAAAGCCAGGTAAAAAAGGCATTTGCAAGGGAATTCTGTTATGATCTCCACGAAGAGCCAACTAGATGGGGGACAAAACACATCTAGTTCTCTTCTTATTATTCTCCATGATCCAGAGACTTCTCTGTGGAAATGTCATGGGGGAAAAATCTCAAAGGACTTGATTGTTGACTTTCAAAAAAAGTAATCCAATACTTTGGCCCTCTTCTCATTCAGTGGGTATTTTGTAGTTTATAAACAGTATGAGAAACTGGAATTAAATATGAGAAAGGTCCATTGACAGACAAAGCTGAAGTTATAAAAAGACAAAGACCAGCATATGTAAAGAATTTTAATTGAATAAGTAATATTCATTTATTTTTATTTATAATTAGAAGTTGTTTAATTTGTATATCTCTGTAAGCCCACAGCCCCTCATTCTGGGGATTAAATCCAGGGCCTCATGCATGTGAGTCAAGTGCTCTACCTCTGAGCTGTATACAACCCCAGCCCTTTAATTGTTAAAAATTTTTGAAACAGTTTCTCCAAGTTGCTGAGGTTGGCCTCAAACTTGTGATTCTTCTGCCTCAGCCTTCCAAGTGAGTTGGAATTATAGGCATGTACCACCAAACCCAGCTTGTAAAATTTTTTCATATAAACAGATGCACAAATATGAAAAAATATCTTCAGAAACATCCCATTTAGGGAAGATGGTCCCATTTTCCTATTGTTACCACATTGTCCAGGCCTGCACCATCTCACGTGGACTATCACCAGCCTATCAGCTAAAGCCTTTGGTGAAACGTGTGTTTAAATAATTTACATTTAAATTTACAGTGGCAGATTTAAGAATGTCTCTGCTATGTTGGTTGACTAGACAGATCCAGGTGTACTATAGACTTGAGTAAGGTACTGCCCTTTACAGTGAAAACAGTTACTACTCTTACTTGCACCAGCCAGGACCAAAAAAGTTTCTTTGGTGGGTCACCAGTCTCCAAAGAGAGAGAGGTTCTAATGGCCAGAGGAATGATCCCAAGACAGTAAGTAGGCAATCCCTGTGTGTTATTTTCTTCTGATAATAGAGATTGACTCAGGGGTGCTTTACCACAGAACCACATCCCCAGCCCCTTTCATTTTCTGAGACAGGGTCTCAACAAGTTGTCTGGTTGACCTTGAATTTGTAATCCTCCTGCTTCTCCCTGGAAGGATGCATGATGGTGTGTTGAGAAGCAACTGGACAGTGGAAAATGCTGTCTATGCTGAGGAGAGCACTGGGCCTGGGTAAGACTGTAGGAAAGACAACTTTTGGCCTTCAGGTGGCTCACTTAGCTGCAAAGCCATCAGCAATTCTAGAAGAATTAAAAGTACAGAAATAATGAATTTTAGTTTGCCTTTATTAGTTGCTTTTTGGGGGCACCCTTTGCATACAAGCAAATTTCTGACCTATGTAATTTTCCTCTTGCTTGAAAAAGTTCTTTCAACATTTCTTAATATGAAAGTCATCTGTATTTGGTTGTCTAATAAAGCCCCTATTTCTAGTTAATATTTAAAAGAATAAATTTGCTGGATATGGGGGACATTGTGCTAAGTGTAATCAGCCAGACACAGAAGAAAAAATACTACATGATTCCAGTTACAGGAGAAATAGAAAATAGTCAAAATAGAATGGAATTGTTGTTGCAAGAGAATGGAGGAAGAGGAAAGCAAAGAGATGTTGGTACAAATGTACTAAATTTTATTTACACAAGATGAATAAATGCTAGAGATCTACTCTATAGTATTATGATTACTGCAATGTAGCATTATATGTCTAAAAATGTTCTCCAAAGGTGGACACCAAGTATTCAAAGGATAAGAGGACACTTTTGGTGGTGATAAATATGTTTACAGTACAGATTACTATGATGTTTTCACAGGAGTGTTCTTATCTCCAAACTATCAAATTATGTAATTATGCACAGCTTTTTGAATGTCAGTCATATCTCGACACAGTTGTTGAAAATTTTTAGGTTGACTGTTTTCTTTTCAGTGTTACATATTTGCACCACTAAATATTTTTACACTATTCTTTGTTTTCTTGCCTAAATTTTTATAAGAAATACCCTATAATTCTCACTCATATAGGTATTTTTTTTTTCTTTCTCTAGATTTCTTCAAGATTTTCTGTCTTTTTTTTCAGTAAGTCTCACTCTTTAGATGGCTGTCAGTAATTACTACAAGTTCTTGATCATTAATACTTTAAACGTTTCTTTGCTTTATTCTTCTTTCTTTTCATTCTCCTATAATGCACAGGATACATCTTTTGAAATTTTCCCACAGGTCTTGTCTATTATTTTCCTTTGTATTTTTCCCCTTTGTGTTTTGGTCTGGGAAGTTTCTCTTGACCTATCTTCCAGTTCATAATTCTTCCTTGATTGTGTCAAGTCTATTCAATAAACTCATGAAAGGAATTTTTTCATTTTCATTACAATGTTTTTTGAGTTCTATAATTCCCTTTTGATTTCTTCTCTTTGAGATTCTCAATCTCTGATAGTATCACCCATCTGTTCTTACATGCTATCTTTCCATTACAGTCCTTAACATATGTGTTCTGCTTATTTTAGATACTGATAGTTATAACTGCAGTGTCCTATAGGAGCCTGATTCTAGCCATAATTTTGTCTCATCAGAATGTGTTTTTGCTTGCCTTTTAGCATGCTTTGCAATTTTCTGTTGAAAGCAAGACATGTATTGGGTTACAGGAACTTAGAGCAAAGAACTTCTGTGTAAGGATATCTGTTAAACTGGCTGGAGTTGGGCCCCATTTAATGTTTGATGTAACTGTATTACCAAAGTCTACAAGTTTATTTATTTCATCTTGGCTGAGAGGCATTTTTTTTTTTTTTTTGCATGACTCCTCTGAGAGTTTGTGTTTCACAGTTCTTCCAGGCAAAATGTCACACATGGCATAATGTTTCAATCTATGGCAGACCACATGGATGAGGGTGGTCCTATAAGATTGTATTGCCTGGTGACATAGCCACTTAGTTTGTGTGAGTACAGCTATGGTGTCTGCACAACCATAACATTACTTACCGAAACACTTCTCAGAGGCATTCCCATGATTAAGCAGTGCATGCCTGTTGAGGGCCACAGCCGAGTCGGGATGACGCATGGCATTTTTGCCAGTAGTAGTGGTTGAAAGGTGACGCCAGTGAGTTCTCACGGAGTTCCCCTTGAGTTCCAGTTGAGCTCTCGCGGGGATTCCCAGAGAGTTCCCATTGGTTGGGGAAGTGCCAGAGAAGGGATTTTTTGGCTGCTGGTTCCTGGACCAGCCATGTGGCGTTCAGGAGGATTCCTGGGGAGCGTGTGTGGAGTGTGCTGGTGGAGTTCAGAAATAAAGTTTCTTCCTGCTTCAGTGGCTCGTGATTTGTGCCCAGCCAGACTGCGGCACATGCCTGTGTTGGAAAGTTGTTTATGTGGTGATAAAAGGTAAAATAGGCAGGAACATATGCTATCACCTTCATTTAGGTCACTGTCTTTGGGTGGGTCTGTTTTTTCATTGATGTGGCCTTCACAAGTGTCTTTGTTCTCCCATTTCTGGTCTATGTCCTTGAAATCTTGCTCCTTCTTGATTATATTTTTAAATATTTTTTCTTTACATGATTCAGAAAACCTAGAGGAGATGGTGGCAGAATCTTCTCATACCCATGCTGGGAAAAGACCTCAGTGTTGTGGGAGTTCTTTGCCTTATGTGGAGACTTCTGGTAGGGAGAAGGCCTTGAGAGTGTTTCACAGTGGCCATTAATCTTCTGCCATGGATGAGGACATTTTCCTGAGAATCTCACCATAAGAATCGGGGGGTGGTAAACCTGAGACAAAGACCCCTGACTCATGATAGTGGAGCAGGGACCCCCAGGATTTTCTCACCATCATGTTGATCTGTACTTGGCTTCCAGAAGTTTGTCAATAATTACTAGTTAGGTAAGTGTTTCTATGAACTTATGGCTCCAAGGACTTCTGGTCCAGGTGAATAAGTCTAAGATGCCGTCCCTTTCCCTGATGTGTTTAACCCTGGAGATCTCTGGGTGGAGGTTTACCCTGTGATCTGAGTTCTCTGATGGTCCCAAGAAAAGTGGATGGTTTTCAGTTCATCCAGATATTTTCTCTTGTAGGGGTCAAGTAATGATTTCTAAGACCTTGACTTTGGGGAGATATAATAACAAGTCTACTTACCATTATTTTAACCAAAGGCATTTTATCCTGGTGGGCTGAGGAAGACTTCTCCTAGAGAGGTCCATTAAAATCGGACTAATCTTATTCCTGCTTTCGTCCTCAATAACAGAGAAAATCCCACCAGTACCCTTACAACTGATTTATCAGAACAACTGAAGTAGGAGGAAGAAAGGACTATACATCTCAATTAAGCTAATATTCATTAAGAAGGAAACAGAATTTAGTGGCAGAAATTTGCCATTAGCAATTCACTAGTTGTCTCAAAACTCCAAGGAGGTGATGGAGAGAGGAAAGTATCAGGTTTTGAAATCAGACAGGCTTGGATTGGTAATAATAGTTCTTCCCTTCACATTCTCAGTTCCCTCCATAAGCCATAGTTTCTTTATTTTTAAACACGGAGTAACAATATATACCTTACATATAAGTGTAAGGGTTAAATGGGATCTTCAGTTGGAAGCCACTGACACAGTGCCTAGTTCTCAGAGCTGAATGACCTGTGCCTTTCCTCTGCCCCTGCAGCCTCAGTGTCTTGGGCGGCTGAAAGGAGTGGGTTCACCTGACCCACACTTGGCCAATGTGTTCTACTCCCACTCCCACTGCACTGCCCAATTGTATGTCACAGAAAGTGGTACCCTGCAGGTCAGCTTCGCGTTCCAGCAGGTGCTAAACTTCCTAATTAGCAGAGGCACAGCTCTTGTTAAATTACTGGCAGATCGAATGTCTCATTACCTTTTATTCATTACTGGCTTCTAATTATTCTAAATTGCTTCTTAATTAGATTCTGTCCACTGGAAAAAATGGATATGAACAGAATGGGACATAGGACAGACCTTAGGGTGAAGCAGATATTAGAGGAATCTCTCTCAGGGATGGTCTTTGCCATGGGGAAAGGATGCTTTATTGGAGTGCTCTGTTTCATTGTCAAATCCTACAAAGGTCCACTTTTCCAGTCTTTGAGGAAAATTCTGTCTTCCTGGGGCTCTCAGGACAAGCCATCATCTATCAGGAGCTATTCTGAGCAGACTTGGGGGTCAGGTATGAGTCCTCCCTGAGAGAAGAAGTAAATGGTGCCCTCAGGGTCTGCCAGGGGCAATTCCGTCTCCTTGCCCACCATCTCAGGGCTCTCTCATAAACCCTCCACAAACCAGAGCCTTCCTGTTCCTCCCTTCCTCAAGTGAAATATGACCCCCAAAAGGGATTTCTCTTCACTTTCCCTTTGCATACAGATTCTATTCTTGCTTGGAGACTAAAAGTGTTTCTTATAAAGTCCCCTCTCTAATTGTAAATGAAAGGTTATTTTTCTTTTGCAGTAATTCAAACTATTGCTTTGACAGTATGCAAAAAAAAACTCAAAAATTTAGACTTATTATCTCCACTCAGAATTTAATCTATGAAAATAAGCATCGATGTAGAAAAAGCTCAAATTCAAAGATGATGTTATGAATTGAATTGTGTCCCTCCAAAATTTGGATCTTGAAGTCCAAACCCATAGTTCCTCAGAGTGTGACTTTATTTGGAGATAGAGCCTTTCCCGAGGAAAGAAAGTTAAAAAGAGATAATTAGCGTGGTTCCTAATCTGACTGGTGTGGTTATGATAAGCATAAATTTGAACACAAAGGTGCACAGAAAGAAGGTGATATGAAAAGACCGGAGAAGATGGCCATCTACAAGTGAGGAGAAAGGAAGGGATCAACCTTACTGCCACCTTGATTTTGAACTTTCAACCTCTAAAATCTTTTAAACAATAGGTTTTTGTTGTTTATGCCACCTAGTGTGTGATACTTTGTTACAAAAGCTCTAAACATCTACTCGGGACAGGAAAGGTAAAACAGAGAAATTAGAGCTAAATGTACACTGACTTGAAAATGATTAATCAAAAGCAGGATATGTATTTAATGTCATTTCATGCAGCAACTAAAATGCATGTTCAAAAAGGAATGTGACTAACATGAAAAAATAATTTAGGTGAAAAGTAGGCTTAAAATTTATAAGCAGAATGATCACAAATATATAAAGCAGATGAAAAACCTGCATAGGTAGGTCATTGGAGAAAATGTTCAACCACACTAGTAACCAAAGAATGTAACATTAAACAACAATAAAATACATCATTTCCCAATCAGATTGGATTTTTAAAATCAAACTACTTGATTCTGAGGTGTTCTGGTGAGATGAGTTTCCTCATGTGTTGCTGGTGAAGTATGGGTTGCTATAACTTTCCTGGAAACCTACTTGGCTGAAAATGGAAGAACTTTAACATTTTTTTTCACTTTATGGAATAACATTTTAATTCATAAGAGTGTATATTAAGGAAACCACATTTTGAAGAAAGGTTAGGTACAAGGAGTTTTAGTAACATAATTCATAATAGGAAAACAAATAGAAGCAACAAAAAATGTGTATAGGAAGAAAACCATTGCATAACTACTTACACCCTCATGAAATGATATATTACAAAGCAATTAAAGGGTTTTTAAGAATTTTTTATTTTTTACTGTGAGGATATATTGCCTGTTTTATAAAATTAAAACCATTAAATGTATTTATAAAGAAATGGATAAAGATTTTATACTAATTACCTTTGGTTGTATGAATTTTTTTTAAAAAAATTGTCATTTTCCTCTCCCACAAATGATTGAAAATGAAAATACATCTTGCTTATATGAAATGAATATTTTTTTCATTTTAAAAAATAAGAACTGAAAAGAGTCATCATTGAGATGTAAGTGTGTGTGTGTGTGTGTGTGTGTGTGTGTGTGTAAAGTGGTGGTATATGTGGAGTTTTTCAATATTCATAAAAACAATCATGCCTTTGACTGATCTTTCTGGACCCGAAGTAAAGATAAACAGTTAAACAATAAAACCGCAGTAGTTTCACTTGAGAAAAAGAAAAAAAAGTATAAATCACAACCTCCCAGTCTACCCACCCTCCTGAGACAGTAGGAGGCCATTGTCAATCAAGAACTGCAGTCTGCATGGGGAAAGCTGCTAAGGTAGGCACTTTCACTGCCAGCCTGTGGGTGAACCAATAAGGTGCAAGAAGCTGGACTCAGAGAACGGTGGCTGGCAACCCCTGGCTCTTAAAACCAAATGGGCTGCCACCACATTCTTATAGAACAGCTGAAATATTGTCCCTACAGACTTGTGTTTCTCAAACATTTTGGTCTCTGGTTCTCTGCATGCTCTTGAAATTACCGTGCACACCTAAGATGTTGTCACATGATATTTTTGTATATTGGAAGTTTAAAGAGATGTGTATTAATATATTTATTTATTATAAACTTAAAAATAAAATAACCTCATCAGATACTAACGTAATTTTGTCTGGCTGAATGGAAGACAGGAATTCTACCTGTTCAGTGTATATTGTGATCATATAGCTTTCAGAAAACACTACTCTACCATTGGGATAGAATGAAAATAAAATTTTAAAAAGAACCTCTTTGAATCATCATGAAAATCTTTTCGAAGGCAGGGACTCATTGAAAGGATTTTGGAAAGCCCTAACAGTTGGTTCCTGAACCACACTTTGATAACCATTGCTATTGCCAGAGATAGAAAAAGAGATGTGAAATTGCACAAAGATCTAATTTCATTCCCTAGAGTGTGTTAAGCCATCCTTAAGAATTCTGGCTTCTTACTTTCTCAGAACATGAAATCAGTCAATTAGATAATTCTGGGAAACAAAAACAAGCCCTTGATGAGCCAGAAATTTTTAATATAAGAAATAAATCAGACTCTCTATTTAATGAAACATGCATAAGAATGTATATGCCAAAGTGTACACATGTAGCTACTCTTTCAATGTAGCAGATATTGTGACTCAGAGTCAGCGGCAGTGATAGATGAATAGGGTGTGGGGTGGGAAGAATGGTGGAATGAAGTGGACTTTATTATCCTATCTACATGTATGATTACACAACTAGTGCGACTCTGCACCATGTTCAGCCAGAGGAATGAATGAGAAGTTGTGCTCCATTTGTGTACAATGTGTCAAAATGCACTCTACTGTTGTGTGTGACTAATGAGAACAAATTAAAAACACATCGGCTGAGAGGAACTGGGACAATCTTCAGTGTTAACTGGGCAATGGTGATCCTCTGCAGAAGATTGGGAACACTAGGCTACTGTGTGTGGGTTTGGAAAGTCAATATTGTGGCCCAGGTACGGTAATGAATGGTAACATCTGAGGTCAGGCAAGTCCACATACTCAGGAGTCAGCTTTCTGCCAGACCTCTCCTGCAGCCTGGACTCCTGGGCAAGCAGGAAGGCTGCCCACCACAGAGGAGCAGGGGGCTCTAAAGCCAAGACAAGCCAGTGTTCTAGAATCATCCAGCATGATGATTCTTTGTGGAAAATCATGCTATACCACCAATATCACAATACATTAACCAGAATTTAAGCATTCTGTCAACAAATACCCATTGATCAACAATCATGTGCCAATATAGATATACTAGAATTTATACAACCATTCTCTCATAATAAATATTTAAGTGGTGCTTAATTTTTATTGACTACCATAATCACTGCTACAATGAAGTTCTTTCTTGAGACAGAAATTGTTGACACTGAATATTTGTTAAGTGTAAAGAACTGCTTCAATTTTGACACAAGTTTTCCAAAATCATATTAAATGAATAAATTACATATATTTAGAGTGTACACCATGATGTTTTGTGTAAGGATGCATTGTAGAATGGCTAAGTCAAGTTTATATTTACATGTCCATTATCTTATATACTCATCATTGTTTATAGTGAGAATATTTAAAATCTCTCAGCAATTTTCAAGAATTCATTTTATTAACTATAGTCATCATGCTATATAGTGAATCCCTCTAACTTACTCCTTCTAACCAAAATTTTGTATCTTTTGACCAAAATCTCCCTAATCTCCAATCCTCAAACCAGTAGTTACCACCATTCTACTTTTCACTTCCATGAGTTTGACTTTTTTAGATTCCGCATGTAAATGAAATCAGGCAGTTCTTCTCTTTCTTTCTGTTCCTGGCTTAACTTCACTCTGCATGCTCTCTTCCAGGTTTGCCCATAGTTGCAAATAACAGGATTTTCTTACCTTTAAAAGACTGAATAATATTCTGTTGTGAATACACACCAAATATTCTTTGCAAATTTATCCAACAATTAATGCTTAGATTAATTCATTATATCCACTAACGTGAATGAATCTTCAGTGAACGTGGGAGTGCAGATAACTACCTTTATTTTCATTTCATACATACCCCAAAGGGGGATTAATGAATTATATGGTAGTTCCATTTTTAATTTTTGAGGAAGCTCCATACTATTTTGTATATATCCTCCTCAACATTTGTTACCTTTTGTCTTTTTGATAATAGACATTGTAGTGGGTATGAGGTGATATCTAATTGTGGTTTTTAATCTGCATTTCCGTGATGAATATTGATGCTGAATTTTTTTCCATAAACCTATTAGTCATTTTAATGTCTTCTTTCAAAAAAAATCTGTTCAGGATTTTTCCCAAATTTTAAATTAAATTATAGTATTTTTTACATATATTTTTAAAATTTATCAAACCTTTTTTTAGGGTTGTCATTATTATTATCATTTGTGCATATTTGAGTAAATATATCTGTAAAGATCCTTGGAATTTGCCAAGTCATGTAAAATTTGATGCAATTGACAAATTGTCTTCAAGATGCTCATATGAGTTACTTTTGTACAAATTGCACTTCCATCAATAATAGGCGATAGATCTAATTTTCTTCCAATATTAAATTGATATCAATATTCTTCTTGGTTTTTGTCTATCAGGTCATAAAAAAACAATATCTCACTCTGGCTTAAATTTTTATTTTTCAAATTATTGATAAAGTTTTTAAATATTTAATAAAAATTTGTGATTTTACACATATTTAAATTTCCTGTTCACAGCTACTTCCAATACTCCTAATGATATTTTTTGTTGTTGATATATAGGTCTTCTCTATATGCCATGAATATTAACTCTTCATTTTTCACGTATAATGCCAGTTTTTTTCTTCCTGATTATCACTAAACCATTTATATGGTATCTTTTATAGTACCAAAGATTTTAATATTTATGAAGTCAAATTGTGCAAACTATCTTTTATGGCTTCTGTCTGGGATCTGTTTCATGCTTAGAATTTTGAGATTGTGGATAACTTTCATTTTATTTTAAATGCATCCTTTCCTTTTCTAAAAATGTCAGTATTATTTTATAGTTGGAAAAAATGCACATTTTGAACATTAGCATTCCCAGATGAGATGGACCAAAATTATAGCATGAGCTCAAGCTCTCCCCGCCCCCGCCACCGTAGAGCTTAGATGTCAATCTTTCATGGTACTGATGGTTTCATTAATCCATCCATACCCCTAGCAAACTTTTTGTTGAATATTGCCAGACAGAAAGATTGATGTCACTATCATCATGCCATGAATTAGAAAACATTCTCTTAAGCAAATTTTTGACTTTACACATATATTTCCTGCTAGGGAAGTGGTCGGATGTTCACTTGAAGATACACATGGGCTATTATCAATTAGGGGATTGTAGTAAGACTTGTGTCCTCCTTTTCCCTTCCATATATGACTGAGCTGGGGCATAGGAGTACAGAAATATATAAGCTCCTTATCTAAACTTGCCTCCAGGCTAGATCTAAACAAAAGGCATTGTCTTCAAGGTTCCAGTTGCAAAGCTGGTCTAGCAGAGAGCCCTGGATGAACAGACCAGCTGAGGCCCATCCATGAGCATAATTCTTTGGGAACCAAGTGGAAGCTTTGGAATCATGGTGCTATGATTCGAATGTGTCTCTCCAAGAGCATGTATGACAAACTTAATCCCAGTACAACAGTGTCGGAAGGTGAAAGCTAACAATGTGACTAAAGGATTCAAATGAGTAGATGAATACTAATCAAAAGAGAAGTGGAGACTAGATTTGATCTCTTCCTCTCTCTAGCCCTACCTTTGCTCTTCTGCCATGGGGTGACACAGCAAGAAGGTCTTCACCAGATGGTGGCCCCTTCATGTTGGACTTCCCAACTTCTAGAATTATGAGTCAATAAATTTCTGTTCATCATAAATTACCTAGTCTTAATTACTCTCTATGGCAGTGCAACAAATCAATGTTTTTTTTTTTCTATAAAAATTCACACAATTTTGTTATACTCTGCCCTTTTCCCCTGAAGCTATACTGTACTTTTGCATTACTGCCTATCCTTGGTAAGACATTTCTGCACTTCCTATTGGGGCCCAGGTAACTCTCCAGTTAGAACTTAATGTCCTCACAGTTTAGACCATTGTTCAGCCTGTCCATAAATGAATCATTGAAGAAAAAAAAATTTAAAGCAACAAAAACCTCATTCCTCCAAATGAGCATTTATTCTTGGAGGGCCTCGAGCATCAGCCAGACATTCAGAAAGACAATGAGATTTGGGATAAATGGAAGTAATTTACTTCCGTGAGATTTCCATCAATTGTAGTTGGGTTAGAGGAAACTTTGCCCAAGTTATTTCTTTCAGCCTGAGGCTTGGAAATTTTATCATCTTGTTTACCTAGTGAATGAGGCTGTCGTGGAGCTAGAGTAAAATATAGAACTGGGAGTCACTCAAAGCATAAGCCGAAATATGAATCTGGACTGACAAAGTATATTGGGAACATAGGGTCAGCCAACAGATAATGAGGCCAGGAGTATATTTGAAGAGAAAAAGATTGAAAAGCATTCCCCAACATTCATTTCTGTTTAGCACTCAATAACTTGCTTTTTTCCCCCCATTGTTTAACTTTATTTTGAAATAATTGCAGGTTTACAGAAGAGTTATGAAGGTAATACAGAAAGTACCCTCTTCTCTAACCTGCCTTACCTTTTATTAGCAGCTTACATAGCCATAGGACACTGACCAAAAAACTAATAAATTAACATCAGCACAACATTATGAACTAAACACAGAGGTTATTTGTATTTCACCATTTTACGCTATTATTGATTTTTATGTTCTGTGGAATGTTCTATCCCAGAATAGTCTGATGCATTTACTCACTGTGTCTTTTAGTCTCCTTTTCCTTGTTTTTCATGACCTTGCCACATTTGAAGATCACTGGTCAGGTATATTTGTAGAACCGACCTCAATATGGGTTTCTCACTATAGGGCTGTACTTCCTCATCTCCTCACATGGGGGCGTGCAGGATGTTGACATTACTTATATCTGGTGATATGAGTGTTAACCCATTGGTTATGGTTTTTCCATGATTTTCCACTGTAAAGTTATTCTGTTTGCCTTTCCACACTCTATTCCAATGGCTCTCAACCAAGGGCGATTTCGTTCCCCAGGGTATGTTCAGTAGTGACTGGAGACATGTTGCTTGTCATCACTGGAGGTGGGGGTAGTGTTACATCTAACAAATAGAAACTGCAGCTACACCTAACATTTTACACGCACAGGGCAGCCCCACAACAAAAAATAGTGTTGAGGTAAGAAGCCCTACCTACCATTCTTTAACAGCAATTCACTATGTTAAGTCCATACTCAATGGGCAGGGCATTAAGCTTCATCATCCAAAGCAGCCATATTAAAAGATGTCTGGACATATGTTAAAGGCAGCACAGTATTAATTAAACATTATTCACAAGACACTTTGAAGCTATGCAAATTCCTGTGTCTCCTTAAAGTTCCACCCATTAATTTTAGCATTCATCAACCGCCTGGAGCAATCATTCCAATGGTGTTCCAATGATGATTTTCTATTTCCTTCATTGCTTCTACATTTATTAAATCTGCCTTGCATTTTAATTAGATTTTCATATAGCTATAATTTGAGCACAAGGAAGTGGATTTATTTCCTGCATCATTAATAGAACCAGGCTGAAAAATATATTGTCTCATCTTATTCATTTATAGTTATCCATTTGTCCATTCATCGATTTATTCAACAAATAGTCATTGAGTTTTTGTGATGTACTGGGCCTTGTTGTTCCAGGCCCCAGAGATAAAGTTCAGAATGAAATAAATGTAATCCATTTGCTGTGGAGAGTCCCCTTGAATTAGCCATGACAGACAATGGGGTCAGGTGAATGTTTTTTATGGGGACTGAAGGTGTCATAGGAAGCAGAGAACTAAAGGAAAAAATGAACAACTCAGCACCTATTGTATTTCTGATTTCAATTGCAGATAGTTGACTTATTTTTAAGCTGGAAGAGGAAAACTATTATCAAGAAGTGAAACACCAGATAGCTAGAAAAGAAATAGAGAAGTGGGTTGCTTAGCGTGATTTCACTGAGATATAGAAGACTGGCTAAATGGAATGCCCAGGAATACCTCGGACTCCCGATGTGTGTTAGCTACTCCACAGACACTTTATTCCATAGGTTGGGAATAACCATGGGGCTGTTGGAAGCTGTCCAATGTGTGTTCACAGTCAGAGGACTGTGGTTATATGATGTGAAGGGACTGAATTGACTGGACATGGCTTTCAGATTAACATATTTAAAGGGTTAGCACAGTAACCTTTAAAGGGTAAGCACCAATCAGGGTTCCTTTGGAAAATATACTTCACTGCAGAAATCACTGGTAGGAGAGTTTTGATTTTTCACAAATTTAAAGTATACCCTACTAATTTTCTGGATTTTCTGATTCACTTCAGTATTGTATTTTAAATTTCATTGTTTGCCATAAGCATATAAAAGTCCAACTATTTATTAGTTGTTGATCTTGTGTCATCCTGTGAGCTTGTTGAACATTTTCATTAGTTCCAGGTCTTTGTAGAATCATAGCAAGTAAGACATCATAGCCTCTGCGAATAGGAATAGCCTGTATTACCCTTTTTTTAAAATCTTCATGGCTTCCTTTTCAGTTTCCTGTCTTATTGTGCTGGCCAGAACTCCCTGTACCATGCTGAATGGCAGAGATGAGAATAGAGGTCCTTGCCTTATTCTCCAGTTAAAGGAAAAATGCATTCAATCTGTCACTGTTATATGAGGAGACTTGTAGTACCTTGGTAGACTGCCTTCATAAAATTAAGGACAGTCCCCTCTATTTCTAGTTTGCTGATAGTTTTTAAAACATAAGTGAATGTCAAATTATGTTAAATGATCTTATGCATTCATCAGTATGATAATATGGATTCTCTTCTTTAGTCCATTGAAATGGGGGACTACATCATTTGTTTTTTAAATGCCAAACCAGCTTTGCATTCCTGAAATAAAAGATTTTGGTTACGGTGCAGTGCAATTTTTGTACATTGTTGGATTAGGTTTTCTAATGCTTTATTGAGGATTTTTAGATATAAGTTAGAAAGAAATATTGGTGGATTCTTTTTATATATTTGTCTGGTTTTGTTACCAGTATACTATGGGCTTCCGACTATAAATCAGGAAGTGATAGCTCTTATTTTATGAACAGACTTATATAGAATCAGTGTTTTTTAAAAAATGTTTCTATACTTTATAAAACCATTTGGTCTTACAATTATTTTTTTTCAAAAACACATTTTAATAGACAATACAGATTCAATCCAATTAATATCCCATTTCTTGATAGTGATAAAACTACTCAAATTACTCATTTCATTGAATGAGTTGTGATATTTTAAGATAGATTTTAAAGAATTGTTTGGTTCTTTCTGAATTGTTAAGGTTATATTTGTAGAGTTGTTCATATTATTAGATTATTATCATTTTGAAGTCTGCAGGATCTGAAGAAATATCACCTGTTTCATTCCTGATATTTGTATCTTTTTAATATTGTTTTCTTGCTAGAAGTTTGTTAATTCTATTGATATTTGCAAAGCCCCAACACTTTATTTCATTTATTTCTCTAATTTTTATTGACCTGCTCTTATCATTATCATTTTCTTCCTGTGCCTTGTTTTTGGTTTATATTGCTCTTCTTTCTAGTGTCTGAAGAGTCCAGATCCTGGATAATAATCTATATGTGATTGTGTGGGTGCACGTGCTTGTGTGTGTGATGTTTGGGATGGAACCTAGAGCTGCATGAATACTCAACACAGGGTCTACCACAGAGCTACACCCCCAGCCCTCTATATTTGAGTTTTCATGCTCGATCATAGGCAATTATAAAAGCCTTACCTGCACTCCTCACACCAGATGTGACAGTCAGTGCACTGCATTCCCCAAGGGAATTGAACAAGGACTTGGGCCCCTGGCAGGATGTGCTCTTACACGCATCTGTATCTTACTTAGCACAAGCACTTCTATTCAGAGGTCTCTTTGGAGACTTTGGCCAAGGTCTGCCCTCCTCAGGTACCTCTTCTGAACCTTCTGATTTGGGGAAGGAGGAAAAGCATCTTGAAGACATTTTCTTTTCTCTGACTCAGTTTTCAGTAATTTGCTGCTCCTAGGTTTGCCTCCTCTTTATTCTCCAGGCTCCCAGATCTATAAAATGCAGGGAGCTTTGGTTCACGATTCCCTTGGCAGAAAGATAATCCTCATGTCAGATGTGCCTGACTTTCTACTGGACAATGGAACAGGGGATAGCGGTACTTTGTCTGGCTTAGACACTTGCTTATACAACTTCAGAGGGTGCTTAAAGACTTAACCGTTACTTTAATTTTCATTTGTTGTGTTAATTAGGTGCTCTGATTCCTGGCTGCTCAGCTCTCTCCAGCTCAGCTGAGCCCCTAATAAATCGGCACATCAAGCAGGGTAGTCAATTAATGCCGTTCTGGAAGAGCAAAAACTCTGAAGGTCCTATGGGGCTGCTTTGGGAGGTGCTAGCAGAGAATGTGGGGGCATTCTAGAAGGATGCTAGAAGAATGTTTGCAAGAGCCTTAGGGTCCTACAGGGTGCTTTGCCAATTGATCTTGAAAGGTGCTAGACTATGTCATGGGGTCACTTTGCCAACCAATTCAGTGGGACTCAGAGAGTGCTAGTGGAGGCCACCAGGTAATTGTTGGAAGATGCTAGTGGATTGTTCATATGAGCTTTTTGGTTCTAAGGGTGATTTTGGTTTATTTTTGACCCAGCTCCCTGATCCATGTCCCTGTGTGGGATGGATTAGCGATACAACAGAGGACTTCAGAGGGAACTGGCTACTTAGCTGCTGTTTATGCACCCTGATGATATGACCAGAGATGGTTGAGTGACTCTCATGAGTGGAACAACTCTAAGCAGATCCCTGGCATTATAAATACCCTTTGATGCAGCAGGTTGTTGAAACTTCTAAAGAATAAAAAGAGATTTTTGGGATCACATTCCCCAATGGTCCCAAAGAAAAATCTCAGGTGCTTCGATTCCTTCTAGAGATAATCAGGCTAAAGTTAAAAATGGGATGCATCCCTACAAACCACTGCCTCATTGTGCACCAATGGCAAGTTTTCCAGAATAGGGCACAAGGAATGGCTGCAGCTTCAGCAGTTGTCACAGCCTTCTGAGCTCAACAGGCTTCCCTGCATCATCCTTAAGAATCCTGACAGGGAAACACCTGCCACCTGGCCCTCAGCTCCACCAGGCCTTCTAGTCCCCCACCTTCCCCTATAACTTGTAAACAGACCCTAAGAGGTGAGCCTGCCAAGGTCTGCAATTTGGTGGTCCTTGTGATTGATACAGGAGCCATCCACTCTGATCCTCCCTGTGGTCCTGAGAGTGGGTGAGAGAACTCCACCTGCTTTTGAAATAGTGGCCACTAGAGAATAAGAAAAGTAGCAGAGAGAACAAATATGGAGAGATGGCATAACCAGTGTCAGAATACAATTAGGAAGAATTCGTTCTGAAGTTTTATAGCACAGCGGGGGTAACCCTAGTCTCTAACACTTTATAATGTCTTTCCAAATAGCTAGAAGAGAAATAGAGAAATATTTGAAGATTCTTAACACATAGAAATGATAAATGTTTAAGGGAATAGAAATACTAATTATGATTTGATTCTTACACATTGTATACATGCATTGAATTATCACTCTGTAACCCATGAATATCTACAAATATTATGTATTAATTTTTAAAAAAACAAATTTCTCAGCTTTCAGAGAGTGGTTAAGCCAATGACACTCTCTGTTCCATGGGGAGACTGTAAGTTTTATATCAAGATTAGAATTCCATGAAGAGATGGGAAAATTGCATTTTTTGAGCCCCTTAGATGCTGGTGTTCCAATGACTGTGATCTTAATAACCCAGGGGCCACAATGAGGGAAAGTAGCTCTGAAGTCTGAGGTCACCAATACCAGAATCTCTGTCCTAGCAGGTCTATGGGCAGGAGCCTGCGGGTCTCTGTAAGCCTGCCATTCTGATTCTTTGTACAGAATGCATTATTGGTATGATTTATGGTCTGTGTGCACCACTGCTACTGATGGAACTGTCTGCAATTATGGCCACTCTAGTGTGGCACATGGAGAACTGTGAACTGACCTGTCTCATGGGCCTCAGCTAATGCCTGTCTTTGGATCACAGCACTGGCAAGCCTTGGACTGGCTTATGAAACATGCAAATATTTAGTACCATAAATTTTCCTTGTAGCATTTCTTCAGCTGTAATCCCCAAAATTTCACAGTTGTATTTTTTATGTATTTTTTTTATTTGTAGTGTTACTTCCTTTTTGATCCATGAATTATTAAAAATGTGCAAATTTCTAATTATTTGGGCATTTTTTTGTCATTGTTTTACCATTGATTTCTGAATTGATGATCTGAAACTCTTTTGTGATTTCAAAATTTCAGTGTGTCCAGACTTGTTTTATGGTCCAGAATATCTCTATATTAATTCTAAACTCAATAAATTATTGAAAAGGACATCTGTTCTGCTTCTATTTGGTCAAGCGTTGTATAAACGTCGGTGGAATTGCTTTTGGTTTATTTTGTCATTGAGGTCTTCTAGAAACTTGCCACTTTTCTGCCAGTTTGGCCTATTAATTGTTGAAACAGAGGCGTTGAAATCCGTCACTAATGGTGAATTTGCTCATTTCTCATCTTGCTTTTTTTTAAAAAAAATATTTACTTTTTAGTTGTAATTGGACACAATACCTTTATTTTAATGTGGTGCTGAGGATCAAACCCAAGGCCTCAGACATGCTAGGTGAGCGCTCTATGGCTGAGCCAAACCCCAACCCCTGTCACCTTGCTTTTTAATTTTTGTTTTGTGTGTTTTTCAGCTTTCTCATTTGGTGCATATGTTTTTATGTTTGCTACAGATTCTTGTTGGATCTTTAGGCCATTTCCTACTCTGTATATGTCCCTGAATATTTATTATGGTGAGTCTAGGTGTGGATTTCTATTGGTGTGTATATATATACATATACATATATATATATATATATATATATATATATATATATATATACCAATATATATTTGGAATCCATAGGTTTATATTTTTATCAAATTTAGGAAATTTCCAGCCATTATTTGTTCAAATGTTTTTCCAGCCTACTTTCTTTCTTCATTCCCTCTGGAACTTCCGTGATACAAATGCTATACCTTTTGTTATAGCCCCACAAATCTCAGAGACTCTGCATTTTGTCTAGGTTATTTTTAAGTAGTTTTTCCAGATTGGATATTTTCTGTTGTTCTACTGCCAAGTTCCTTGACTTCTTCATTCTGCTGTCTCCACAGACACTATGTGTACTTCAGTTATTGTATAATTCAGTTCTAAAATTGTAATTTGGTTCTTTCTTCTTTATATCATACCTTTGTTTGCCAATTACTACTGCTTTTCTGAGGATCTCTATTGGTTAATTTGTTTCAAGTGTGCTATCAGTTTTTTAAGTTGTTTATGATCACTGCATTAAAGATTTTTTATTAGATAATTTTTATTAGATATTTTCATTGTTGACTGTCTTTTAAGAACTCATTTTTCAGTGTTCTTCATTGACAGTCATTTTTGCATTGGAAGATTTTGGATCAAACTTAAATTTTGTGTTGTAACAAGTCTGTTATGGTGTAGCTCCTTTGAAGGAAGGGGGTTGCTTCCTTGTTATTGCTCTGCAGAGAGGGGTCCAGGTCTCTATTCAGCCTCCACTGACATTACCAAATTGTTTTTTGGATATTGAGATTCCTAAATGGTTGTTCTTTTCTCCTTTCAGAGTATTCTTATGACAATTTTTATACAGATTCTATTTTTTTTTCAGTACCAGGGATTGAACTCAGGGACACTCAACCACTGAGCCATATCCCCAGCCCTATTTTATATTTTATTTAGAGACAGGGTCTCACTAAGTTGCTTAGTGCCTTGCCGTTGCTGAGGCTGGCTTTGAATTCATGATCCTCCTGCCTCAGCCTCCCAAGCCACTGAGATTCCATGCCTGGCCCAGTTTTAAAAATTATATTTAGTTGAAGAAATGTGGATAAATACATCTACTCCATCTTTACAGAAATTGTATACTCTGTAATTTAATGTTTTAAATTTCCTTGTTAGATAATAAAATCCATGGCTCACGTTTTCTTGGTGGTACTTGCCCCAGACACATTGTCTAATTGAACCTCTGCTTTGTTATTTCTACTTGTCAATAATTCTTTGTCACTTTCTTTATCTTACTTTGTTTTGCTCTAACTGTAGTTTGTTTAGATTGCAATCCGAACCAAATTATTATGAGTTTATAAAGGCAATTCAATCAATTAATTTCATTTTATAATTAGGTCTATTCCCTCTATCTCATTTTAGAGTAACAATTTATAATGTTTCCATATTATTTTCCCCTTGTTCCTTTTCTTACTTTTGTTAAATTTTTGTTTGCTTTTTAACATTTTGTACATTCCTATCTTGTTTTTATTGTATTGGTTGTCATCTGTTTTGTTTGACACTTTACTACTTGGATAAAACAGTAACATGGAAAAGTGAATAGACAAACCCAAAGTGCCGTATCCAATATTAATTTTAGTTAATGTTTATCAACTTCTCTCTACCACCTCCAGATATCACTCCAGATATCACTCAATGAGAAAATTGGATGAAGAAAGAATATTTAACAAAAATGAACTCCCAAGAACATGTCATTTTAAATTTCAACAGTGTTAAATCAAAAATGAAGTGGGGAGGAACAATTAACAACTGGTTAATTGTTTCTTCAACACAAAAGATAAAGAGTTCCTAAATTATTCTTCTGAAGTTATAGACAAGAGAAGCTAATGACAAAAAAAAAATTAAGTGGTTATTTCTTGCACTTTATTATTTGAAAGCATTTCATCTCTAGACAAGTCTGGATGCCCTGAAATGGGTCATCAAGACACCAGCTCATTCCTATGTCTTCATTCTTCTCTCTGCCACCTGCAGCTGGGTCTTCCCCTCCCTGTATCTGCACTTCAGTTTTCATACCACCCCTGAGAATAGGATAAAGAGAAGTCTGTGGGGCCCTGCTCTGGGTTGTCAGGAGTATGTCCTTGGAGGTAATTGATATCACATTTGAAACAAATAATAATAAAAAACACGCCTCCCCCCCCAATAAAAAAAATCTTAGAAAAGAAAAGAAGGCTCAGCAAACTACTGGATCTCTACTAATCTCTGTGCTCTTCCTAATGTGCTAGTATTGACTTTAACCCCAGCTCTACCATCAACCAACTCTGGCCTTGGAGAAGTTCTGAATTTCTCTAAGTTCCATCTAAACCTGTCTCATTTGCAAACCATTTTCAGGTGCTTACAAAAGCAGTCTGAAAGAGCCAAGTTTGGATGCACATATTTAAAATAATCACTCTTTTCAGTTATTTCTTTCTCTATTCATCTTTCTATTTTTAAATAATAGGAGACTCCATAGCTTTTGTTACTTCCTGAGATTCCCTATAAGCACAATCACTCTGACTTCATTTGCTCTCTTCTCTTTCACTTTTAATCACTAAATTATAAAGGACTTTCAAACGTCACCCTGTTCTTGTCTCTCTTCTGCCCACAGTCCCTCAGTGCCTCCTCTTTGTAGCAAGCAGCCTTGGGACCTTCAGCCCACAGTTCCTGTCAGCCTGATTTTTCCAAAAGAGAAGTCCTTTTGTATTTCATGCTGATAATGATAGTGTGTGCCTGTTTAGCTCTTCTGAGCACAAGAGCAGTCATCCTTCCTAGGAGAATCATTAGTGAGGCTGATGCCTTAATTTGGGGAATGAGAACATGTAGGCGATGAGTTTAAATCATTTGCTGAAGGTTATACCCTCACTCAAGGGCAGAAACAGAGACAGATAAAAGCAAGATTTTAAGTCTTGATAAGCCTTCATGGATATAACCTTAGGGAGAATATTGGTGAAATTGTTGCTCTTTGCAAATCGACCCTTATATACTTACCTCTCCTTTTTAGGATAGGTAATAAGAAGTTCCCTTTTAGCCTGTTCAAGGCTTCCATTCCATTCTGTGACCATAGGCAAAAGTATCAATCTGGTCCTAAGTTCTTTCCCAGCTCATTTGCCTCTTCATTCTCACCATCACCGACATGACCATTGCTATCACCACCACCAACAACAATGCCACCAACTAACTTCACTGCCACCACCACAACCCCAACAACCTCGACCATCTCCCAAAGCAACTATCATCCTAACAGAACTACCAGTATATCATAACTACCATCAATACCACCACCTACAGCAGCCACAACAACTCTATTATGTCTGATGTCACCACCAACACCTCCACTAAAGCCCTCACCACCATCAATATTGTCAGCACCACTGTCAACACCCACTCTATGACTTCTACACCCACCACCACTGTCATGTCACTATCAACACCATCACCACAACTGCTGTTACCACTTTCACCACTAGTACCATCACCAACACCAACTTCTTTAACACCACCACCATCACTACTGCCACCATTACCTGCACTATCCACCACCACCAACACCACCAACATTATCATCAACCTCAATTTTGACATGACCATCACAGTATGGCTAAAACCAACATCATTGTACCACCACCAATACCACCAACACTGCCACAACTCACAACACTGCTCTCAATTACCACCATCACCAACAGCACCACAACATTGCTGCCACACTAATACCACCACCACTACTGCCATTACTACTACAGCTACCCACCAATAACACTGCCATCACCAGCCAACTCCCTCACCACTGCCACTAGTGACTTCATTGTCCCTACTACCACCACCATCATCATTGTCACTACCAGCACTAGTATTACTTGCCACCACAATCACCACCAAAATGCTGCCCCATTTATCTGTAAATTTTCATACAGTATACATTCCTCCTAAAGTTTAACTCCCTCCCTGTTCACAGAGAACATTTCTAAGTTACATTTAAAATGCAACTCGGAGAGGCCTTCTTTACCAAAGCCTCCTCTGGGCTCTCAAGAAGTTGATCATCTCCTTTCTACGATTTTCTGTATCTCATACAAATATCTGTGATGTACTCCTTTCTCACGACAATGTTGTGAGTACCTCAAGTATGCAGAACTGTGTTACCCACCATTATTTCACAAATTAGTGGGCAGTCAACAGAAATTTTATATAAAGGTTGTTATATCAGTCTAATTAATATTTACATAAGAGGTATGTGGTTTCTTTGAAACTTTCTAATTATTTAGGCTAGTTTGCTCCTAACAATCATAGTTTTACTAGAAAATGTTTTGCATGTTGGTATTTGATTTTAGGCAAAAAAAAAGCAAATTTCACACCTATGATGATAAAAGAACGTGAAAGAAGGCCCTAAACTTGCTTTCATCTGTGCAATAAACAAGTATCCAAATGGTAATAAAGTGAATTTGCCATTAAACACTAAGAAAATAATATAAATTAAGAAACTATATATTTATATTTAGTTTGATAGAATCACACCACAATGAACACAGATATCAGACTTTCTTTGTATTCCACAAATACAATAATTATTTATCAATCAAAAAGCTGTTTAAAAGAAAGGGGGTATAGCTCAGTGGCAGAGCACTTACCTTGGGTTCAGTCACAGCAAAACAAAAATGAAATAACACATTTAAAGAACAAATAATGGCTGGGTGCAGTGGTGCATGCCTGTATTCCCAGCAACTCAGGAGGCTGAGGCAGGAGGATCACAAGTTCAATACCAGCCTTAGCAACTTAAGGAGACCCTAAGCAACTTAGCCAGATCCTGTCTCAAATTAAAAAAAAAGTGGGGGACATTCCTGGGGATGTGACTCTGTAGTTATATAACTCTGTAGTTAAGCATCCCTTGGGTTCAGTCACCAGTACCAAAAACAAACAAACAAACAAACAAAAAACAACCAGAAAATTATATTTTAATCAGTATGAGCTTATCCAGACAACAGAACTGTGTGGATGAGATAGCAGATGTGGATCACATCTTTACTATAATTTGTATTTGAAGATAATTATAGGCTACAAACAGTTGTAAGAAATAATATAGATACCTTGTAAGCCTCTTATTCAGGTTCATAATAGCATCAATCTAAAGTGAAATATAAGGACCAGGATATTGATACTGATACTGTCAAGATACAGAACATCGCACTCCACAAAAATTCCTTGTTAAGCTAGGAACAACAACACAGCCTGTAGTTCCAGTTACTGGGGAGGCTGAGACAGAAGGATCATTTGAACTCAGGAGTTCCAGGCCAGCCTGGACAACATAACGTGATTCTGTTTTTTAAAAATGCCTCAAGTTGGGGCTGGGGTTGTGGCTCAGGGCTAGCAGGAGCTAGGTGCTGGGTTCGATCCTCAGCACCACATAAAAATAAATAAATAAAATAAAGGTATTGTGTCCAACTATGACTAAAAAAGTCTCAAGTTGTCTTTTCAAAGGCAATCTCACATTCTTCCTGCACCCCCTCTCATCCGTTCTTCACTTCTAAAAATTTGCTATTTCAACGATGTAGGCGGAATCATGAAATATGTATGATATATATACAAGAAGTAAACGGAATCATATAACAGATATAATAGACCTGTAAGAATATAAATGTAATCATACATACAGGGATCTAAATGGAATCATATAATATGTGTTATAAATGTATAAGGCTATAAATGGAATCATATAGAAGATATGATAAACACACAAAGATATAAACTGGAGCACATGGCATCTAACTTTTGAGGTTGGCTTCTTCCATGTGGCATAATTGGAATTTCACAAGGGTTCTTGAGTGCTTTGATATTCTAGATCCATTCATTGCTAAGTTGTACATCATGGTGTGGGTGTACCACAGTGTTTTTAACCATTCAAGAATGAATTACATCTGTGTTGTCTCTATTTGCAAATTGTAGCAAATAAAGCTGTTGTGTAAGCATTTGTGCAAGTGGTTATATAAGCATAGCCTTCATTTCTCTGAGATTCATACTTAAGGGTTCACTTGTCATATCACATGGTGGTTGTATATTACTTGTTTAAGAAACTGCCTATCATTTTTCAGGTGATCATACTATTTTATACTTGTAACAACATGTAAGTGTGATCTAGTTTCTTTTTTATTCTTGCCCATATTTGGCATTATCACTATCTTGAATTGTAGATATTCTGATGCATGTGCAGAATATCTTGTGGTCTTAATTTCTATTCTCTTGCTGATTAATTATAGTGAATATTTTTTCATGTGCTTATTTTTCATCTGTAATCTCCTAAGTTACCTTTAAAATGCAACTCGGATATGCCTTCTTATATTTTGCCCATTTTTCTAACTGGATCATTTATTTCCTTAAATTTGAGTATGATAAGCTTTTTATATATTCTAAACAGTATTCCCTTTGTCAGATATGCAACTTAAAAATATTTTATCCCAGTCTATAGTTTGTCTTTTTATTTTTTAATAGAGTCTTCCAAGGAGCAAAATATTTAATTTTGATAAGGTCTAATTTATCATTTTTCCCTTTTATGGCTTGTGCTTTGGGGCCAAGTGAAAGAAATCTCTTTGCTTGATCAGAGAGGTCTTAACACTTTCTCTTATCTTTTTTTCTAAAATTTTTAGTTTGAAATTTTGTATTTAAGCCAGTGGTGCATCTTTATCATTTTTTATACGAGGTGCGAGGTTCAGGCTGAGGTTCATTTTTCTTTGCCTATGATGTTCCATTGCTCTAGCTACATTTGTTGAAAAGGTTATTTTTCTTCCTATGAATTTCTTTTTTTTTTTACCTATGTAAAAAAGTAGAAACTTGAGCAGCATTATTAATCAACATTATGTAACTGACATTTATAAAATACTCCAAAGCATAGCAGAACACACACTCTTCTCAAGCTCACCTGAAATATTCTCTATGAAACACTTCTTTCTGGGTCCTATACCATATATAAACAAATTTGAAGAAATATAAAACATACAAACTACGTTTTCAGATCACAATGGAATTAAAGAAATCAATAGTTTAAAGGTAGTTCAAATTCTGAAAATATTTGGAAACACGTCTCTAAAATTGAATATGTGTCATATAAAAGGCTGTTTTTGCCTGTCCTTCTCTTACTATGACACAGTCCTTTTATTTGAAAATCTTGACATTGGATGGACTGATTTGTTCTACCAAATTTTCTTCCCAAAATTCTTTCAGCTACTTTAGGTTTTTCACTTGTCAACATAAATTCTGGAATAATCTTGTTTATATTTACAAAAAAAAAATAAGGTTTTTATAGAAGCTATTTTTAACTTTTGCTCCTATTTGGGAATTACTGACACCTTCACAATTTTAAGTCCTCTAATCCATGATGGTGCTATAATTCTCCATTTATTCAGATCCTCTTTGATTTCTTCCATCAGCATTTTCTAGTTCTTAGCATAGAAGTTCTTTATAAGCTTTGTTAAATTTATTGCTATTTTTTTTCACCCTTTAAGTGATTTAAATGGCAGGAAGGTCATTTGTTACTCTTAAGTGGGGAAGAGGGTCACCATTTGCCTTTAGGCTGACACTCACCTCCTTGTCTTGGAGATGTAGGAGAGACAGCTTCCTTTCCCCACCTGAATTCACTGATAACCTCGGAGGTGTGGGGCTTGTTACCACTGTGTCATTGTGAAAGTCCTATCCTGCACTAGGCCTCCTCTGGCAGAACTGCTGGGGAAGAAGAGCAGGACCTCCTTGCTGCTGGCTAGGGGTGGGAGCCCAATCTCCCCCTGGGTCTTCCCCAACATCATGGAGTAGGGTATATTATGTCCTTTTTGGACTGTAACATTTTGCCTTTCTGGGTTACTGACTTCTTCAGTCTTCTTATATTTATTGTATAAATGATTTCCAGGAATTGTAATGATTCTTTGCAGAATAACTTTGCAGAAGAGATAGGAAAAAGCTTGTCTATCTTCCCGAAAACCCTTCTTTCTATGTGGGGAAGGTTAATATTAAAAAGGTTGCCAGTTTTCCCAGAAATTCTCCAGGCAACTGCACAAATGAAACTGAACCTTTATTTATTTATTTATTTATTTATTTATTGCCACTTGAAATCTCATGTTCTTTTTTTAATATTTATTTTTTAGTTATAGGTGGACACAATGTATTTTATTTTTATGTGGTGCCTCATGCATGGTAAGCAAGCACTCTACCTCTGAGCCACAATCCAAGTCCCTCATGTTCTTTCTAACACATTATGCTAGTATGTTTATTCTGTATTTGAATTCTGAATTATGTGTTCAGTTATCTGTTAAAAACAGACTTGCACTAGTGTCTGCATTTACTCTAGATACATTCAATAAACAGAGAGCCCAAAGAGTCTGTTTACTCATTAGCAAGTAAATAAATCATGGTATGTCCATACAATGAAACACTGCTCAAAATGAAAATTAATGGGCTACTGAGATATAGATGTATTCTAAAACATGAGGTTCCGTGAAAGAGCACAGGCTGTAGACCACCATTGCCATGATGCTTCAGAACTGGTAAAACCAAGCTGTGATGAAAAAAAAAAAAAAAAAAAAAGGAGATTAGTAGCTGACTGAGGAGTAGGGGAAATTGCCTGAAAAGAAGAATGGAAGAACTCTGTTTCTACAAAGTGCCTGCCATGAAAAGGATGTGTGTTAGGGGCATCATTTATCAGATTCATCAAATCATACAATTAAGACATGATTATTGTATTGTATACAAATTACATCTCAATAAAGTTGATTTAGGGCAAAGAAAATGGTTGGCTAGCGTGTATATTTTGGGGCTGTCTTTCTCATGGTGTGGCAACAATGCTTGGCTATATTCATAGTGAGTGGAGTGGACTGTAATAAAATGGAGTGAAATGAGAGGTGAGAAGTGGACTTCAATCCTTGTTGAACAGTTGAGGAGGGGGAGTTTTTGAAGTGATGGAGTTCAGTATCTACTGAAGACTACATGATCTACCTCAGTAATGTTCAATGAGTCAGTGGGTGGTTGGAGACAAGTCCCCTCATTCATTGGAGGATTCTATTGTCCCTGTGATGGATTCTGAGAGATTGGAGTAGTCTGCCAAAAAGAAAATTAGGGATAAAGAGTGCACAACACATCACCAGCTCATGGTTGGAAACCATGTGTCTGACTTGCATTGACAGCTTCCTGGGACACAACTGAGACAGACACAAGACAAGCTACTAGGGAAAAGTCACTTCCTAATTCTTCGTAACAGTGCATGCTGAGCTTGCATGATATTGAGAATCAAGTTTTAAACAGGTTAGTGACCTGTTCAGGTTACACATCACTGGTAGTGGAAACTCCATTGAAATGTGATTCATAGCCCTAGACCCTTCTATTGAGACAAATTTAGGATACCAAGTGTTCCAAGCCTGTAAACCTTTACAGGACAGAAAATGAAATCAAAGATAGTTACAAGCAGTGAGGAGTGATCTCATTATTACAGTGTGTGTGTGTGTGTGTGTGTGTGTGTGTGTGTGTGTGTTTGAGTATTGAAAATATTAAGACCCTTATTTATAGATCAGATGACCAGCAAACTCCAAATTAGGCAGTGGAGTATCAATTCCTCTATTCATGAATGCACGCAAGATTCTTCATAACTTGAAGTAAGGGTAGGAGAGCAACTAGCATTTAAAAATAGGGTCCAAAAGATGAAGAGAGGACACCACAGTGAGGCACCTCCATGATTTGTTATTAGCTGATAGAATTCCTAGTCAAAGCTGACTGTGCCAAAGAATTCTTTTCCTATGGGCCATAGCTCACTGCTCTGCTTAGCAGTATTGAGAAAAAAAATCAAAAGCAAAAAAGAAAACTTTAACATGGCCAACTCCTTTAGAAAATAATTCTATTCCTGAAGCTACTGTTGATGGAGGTATTGCTGCATAATAATGCCATATGGCCACACTCCAATTTCAAATCACACCCTGAGGTTAGGAAAATGTCCTGATTATTCATGAGAAAATATCATATCAGGAAAACTAATAATTTTCAGTTTCCTGCCTGTCCAACAAGGTCACACCTTTGCTCTCAGATTCGCTGGGTACGTGCATGTGCATACAAAATCACACCAGGCACACTCAACATATGCACACCCAGGTATGTTCACACTCATTCACGTAACTGTAATGACATCACTCCTTGAACACTGCAGTCCTGCCCAGTTGTATTTTCTGTCCCACAAAGTGTACACAGCATGACACCTTTGGAACCATTCCCTCCACTCAAACGTCCTCAGCAGGAGGTTGGGACTCTGAGCAAACCTCCTAGTGAGCTGAGCATGTGTTTGACTTGCTGAGCTTCCCAGCTCTCTCTCCGTGATGGGATTCACTTCTCACTGTGCCTCTGAGCAAGACAAAGAAGGATGGTTCTACTCCCTGTCCTCATAGGACCCTATCTCAGTTAACAAGTTTGAAACCAATGTTTTCAAGGTTTTGTGGTCATTTTTACTTTCAGTAAAATCCCAGGCATGGCACCTTCCTCATCCTATCAGGGAAGAACACAAATATGGTCCCTTCTGTTGACATTGAGGAAAGAAAAGGGCTAATGGGGGTCTTCAGCCCTTTGGCCTGACATTCCAATAGAAACCCCACTTGCCTGGCCCTTTAGGAAAATTGTATTTGAAGAGAGAAGCTCTGGATCAGGTCTGAAAATGTAGTTAAATTCAGGGCTTGTGTGCAAGGCCAAAAGGCAAAATTCCAAATGAAAACACAGCTGGTTGTGAGTGAGCTGGTGGGTGCCTCAGTGAAGCAAGAGTGACTGGGCTGCTGACGGCCACTGGGACCCCACTGTCCTCTCTGCAGGATTTGTCTCTGCAGAAAGCCACTTGCCCAAGGCTCCCCTGCAAACAGACCCCATGATTCCTCAGGTAGGAGCAGTCAGCTCTGCCCACCTGAGAGCAGCCCTGAAGACCTTTCCAGCTTGTGTATTTTGTGGGGTCAGCAAAGGCTATCCTTGGCCCTGTGTCTCCATCAACCTTTCCCTTTCCTCTCTCCTGTCATTGTCCTTTCCCCTCACGGGCACTGACATCAAGGGCCCACCTCATGGACAACTTGCTCCATTAAACTTCACCTCAGCATCTGCTTCCTAGGAATCCCCACTTACATCCTGAACTTTAATATTGGGGTGACTGGAGTCATGGTTGTGAGGGTGACTCGGAGAGTTTTCAAAAAGAGAAGTGGGTTCTAATGGCCCCAGGCTACATGACTCAGGTTTGCCCAGGCACAAGTGGAAGGAAGCTGGGGTGCTAGAGACAGTCTGCAGGATTGTGGGGCACAAGCCTTGAGGAGTAGCACTCCTGGGGTCTTATAACAGCCCCAGATCCCTGTAGGAGAGGTGAAGAAGAAGGAGCTTCTCTTTGGCAGGTAGCACAAGTGCAGTGTGCTACAGTTTGAGACATGTTGAGCTCAGCGATAGGATGGAGGTGCAGTGGGGCATCAGCGAGGAGCAGGGTGAGAGTGGGCGATGCCCTGTGTAGCAAAGACGTGAGAGTGGGCGATGCCCTGTGTAGCAAAGATCGGGGTGCAAGGAGGGGTCCTGGGGCCAGGGACATGCCAGGGTGGTGTATGAGGCAAGAGGGAGCACTTTGTTCTCTCCAGCCCCCAATCCCCCACCTGCAACTGGGCCTGCACTAAACCCTTAAATCCTGAAATATGTGTGATATGATATTTTGATATGTCAAGGTTGGATTCTCATCTTTATTTTGGGGGACCTGGAGCCTCACCCTGTGGCTCTTCACCTACAGGTACACATGGACCAGACTCAGGTGGCTGGGTTGTCAGGGAGCTCTGAGATACTAGCTTAATCCATTTGTCCTATCACCACAGATAGGAAACATCTATAAAAACTTAGATATAATAAGATTATATGATAATAATAAAATTAACAAATTTATAATAATATATCACTAATAGAACACATTATATTATTATAATTATATTCTTCTAATTAATATAAATATAACATACATTAATATGTATTAATATTAACTGATATTAATATATCATGATCTATCACATTAATATTTATAACATTAATATAGAATATACATAAGTTCTAGATTATTATTTGAAACATATTTTTTTCTTTTCCTTCCTTCCTTCCTTCCTTTCTTTTTTGGATACTGGGGATTGAACTCAGGAGCGCTCAACCACTGAGCCACAACCCCAGCCCTATTTTGTTATTTTATTTAGAGCCAGTGTCTCACTGAGTTGCTTAGCTCCTCACAGATGCTGAGACTGGTTTTGAATTCGTGATCCTCTTGTCTCAGCCTCCCAAGTTGCTTGGATTACAGGCTTGCGCCACCATGCCCAGCTCTTTTCCTTTTTTTTTTTTTTTTGATTTTTTAAAATTACTTGTTCTTTTTCATTATACATGACAGTAGAATCTATTTTGACAAATTTATATGAACATGGAATATGTCTTATTCCAATTAAAATCCCAGTCTTGTGGATGTACACAATGGCGGCTGTGTCGATTTCACTGAAATATTCCCAGAATTGAATACTTGGGGCATAATAGTGTGAATTCTTATAAGGAAACATTTCACCTGAGGGTGTTGTGAGTTGTTCCCTCCAGGGTGACTGGGTGCTACCAGGTCAAGGGGAATGTGTGGAGTAGATCCTGGAACCACATTTGCTACTAAAACAAGAATAAAGGCAGTGAACAGGCTTCGGACCTCTCTTCGGGGCCAACAGCTAGTTTTTGAGTGACTCAGATGCCTAGTTTCCTCCATTTTCTCAGCTTGTTTCTGCAGAAATAAATGAGGTCTCCATGCACTGTGGGAGACCTGTGCTGTGTTTGCGTGTTTTTTTTTTTGGGGGGGGCGGGGTATGAGGCAATTGCCTTCTATTTTCTGCAGTCTCTGGCAGTAGGTCAACTCATAGCTCATCTCATTTCCCCAGCTGTGAGATGGCATTTGGTGCTTAGTATCCTACACTTGATAAAAGCTCAGCAAGGATGAATTGAATTTAGAAATACCACAAATCATAAATGAGAACTCTTCTGGTTTATACAGAATACATTACTATTGTTGACATATTTATTCATAAACAAGTAACATGATGAATATGGCTCCATAGGATTTGTAACCAAATATCGAATTAAATTGATTATATAATCTTACATCTACAAGAATGGACAAATAATTTGGAATTAATAAGCACATAAACAATACAGCTGGTAAATGAATTCTGTTGGAATTTGAGACAATTGTGCAGTCAATTTATATTCAGAGGTGTACAGCTCTCAGAAGTTCTCATGGATCTAACAACTGGCTTCAATTCAAGCATCTCATGATAATTAATGCTAATCATTTGGACATGTGCTCTGTCTGACCCAGATGTGGTAGTGAGCTCTAGGGGTCTGCGGGCTATGATGGGGGAACCAGGGTTTCAGGGACCTACCTGTTCCATTTACTCCTTATTTTATATCTATGAATATGACACTAGCAATGCTTTCTAGCTAACTAGTCATCCAATCAGTTTTCCTGTAATTCTAAAAAAGGAAGAAATAGGAGTCATCCACAAAAAAGCTCAAAACAAGCCAGGTCTTCTTGGCCAAGTCTCAGACATCTAAAAAGGAGGCACACAGCCTAGTCTTTAATGGAACCTCAAGAAATATCTGTGAAGTGCTTGAACGAATTATATGAATAATTGAATCTCATTCAAAATTTGCCTATATTTGACATTTAAGTTGTATAGATATGCTTTGTTTTTGTAAAGGATGTGAAAGTAAACATAAACATGCACATCTCCTTTCTACAAACATGTGCTGGAGTTTCTCTAGAATCTCACTAAGTGAGGAATTCTCGGCTGAATAGTATATTTATGTTAATAGACATTGCAATTATTTTCCAAGCTTGTGTTCTAATGTTCATTTGTACTAATAGCATGCCATGGTTTATTTTCCTTGAACATTTGCTGATTTGGACCTGAACCTAAAGTCGTCAAGGACCAAGTCTACTTAACTCTTATTAAGGCCATTTTATGTAATGGTCAGACACACAATGTGCCTTCTAAATGTTTATTCTCCTTTTCTTTTACTAAGGAACTCGGATGTTGCGGAAGGACTTTCTGCCACATCTTTCTTCAGCATCCGAGTTGCAGAAATGGAGAGTTCAGTGCAATCCTTAACTCCCCACTTCTTTATAGTAGAGTTGCAAACAGGTCAAAGTCCCAGCAAAGTCTAGGCAGAAACCCCTTAGCAGGGTTTACTTTCATGAATGAAAGAAAATGGAAACTTAATCCAGTTTCTTTTTTATTCTTGCCCATATTAGGCATCATCATTATCTTGAATTGTAGATATTCTGATGCATGTGCAGAATATCTTGTGGTCTTAATTCCTATTGTTGGGAAAAAAGCCTCCTCACCCATATGTACCTCAAACATTTCCCTAGAAGGGAGTGTGAGGCAATGAAGATCAGAAGATCCCTTGTGGCATGAGGTGACACTCATGAGAAGAAAGCTTTGCCAATGATAGTGGAGTCCGGAAGGCTCTGCCAGGCCCTCTCTTGAAGGCACACACATTTGTCTTCCATTTTTTTGAGAATAGTAGCTGAGGATACACCTGGTTTTCTTGTTAGCAATTTTCCTTGATCTCAGAGAACCACTGCTATTCAGGCAATAACAGGATAAGCCAGAGATATGGAGGCCCCACAGCAATGCCTTCAAATGGCAAGACCCAGGAGGGTACCCTAGCCCCCAGGCCTTGTAGAATTGGCCAGGGCACCAGTTGTACCAGTTTGCTGTTCAGCTCCTTCCTGTGCTCATATCTGCCTTTCTCACATCCCTAACTTCTGTATCTCTTTGAAGTTCTCCCCAGTAAACCCTCCGAAGGCAATGTTTGGTTTCATCTTCTGTCCCTAGTGAATCCAATCTCAGATCCTCTGAACCAATGAACACAAATGTTGAAAAGCTAATGTAATTAGCTCAGATACCACACCTACCTTGAACATCTCCCAGATGCTTTGTAATATGTGGCAAATAAGATCATTTCTGTTTAAGCTACTTCCTTTGAATTTCTGTAACTTATAGCTGGTCACAATTGATACATGCAGCCCCACATGCTTGACAAGGAGTCAAAATCCTGATGAACATGGAGTGCTAGGAGTGACCATTTTTCACTGTATTATGAGGATATATAAATAAAGAGAAGGTGAAATGGTTCTCTGGTCTTTAGCTTTCTCTTCTTCCACTCCTACAACCTCACTCTATCTTAAGAGAATGAGAATCCCAGACGGTTTTCTTCCTTTTTGGCACATACTACTATTCCAATCTGAGAAGCTTCCTGTGCATTTGGAAAACACATCATCTTCCCAACTCGATTCTGGCTCATTTCTCTCCTTCCCTGGATCCTATTCTTCTACTATCCTGCAAAAGATATGGCTCCTTGCCCACACAGTACCCACTATTCCCTCTACCTTGAGGCTGTAGTTTTGTGCTTAATTACATTGGAGCTACCTGTTCTCAAATGCCTTTGTATAAAGTTTTGGGTAAAAGTTGGCCAGAAGAGTTTTGATAAGACTTGGAAGACAGAGGAGAAACAGCAAGTGTTGTTTATGCTCTAAAGTACCATGCAGGACAGCCAGGTGCTGTGTGCTTGGGCTTGCTGTCTCTATCTGGTTGGCTCACCTTGTTAGTTCATGGTCTTGCTGTTCTAACAGGTGGCCTCCTGAAGCTGCTCCATATTCTGGGTGGAATGAATGGATCACTCCTTGGCAAAAGGCACTGGCTTTTCCTGCAGGTCACTCACATCATTAAGGTTAAAGGCAGTGAGAGGCAGACACAGGTTCTAGTTCATCCTTGTAGGCTGAAGTCTGTCCTCAGGTGTTCCAGTTACATTTGTAGATTCCACTTTGTCCTTGAAATCCCCCATGTCACCTCTAGCCTTCCTTCCTGTCTGATGGCCAACAGCCAATACCAGATATAAGGCAAAGCCTTACATAGACTTCTTAATCATCTTAAGCACTGCAAATGGTTCAATCCTGTTAATAAATTCCTTCTTCTATATAACTCATAGTAATTCTCCATCTGAGATGGAAGGCTAGCTGATATACTTAGTAATCAATCCCTGATTTATAGAGTGTCAATGAGCTTAAAGAGTACATTTTTCACGTGTCATTTCAGTAATACTAGCCAATGAGACAATGTAATGGATGACATTTAATAGAGGGTGCCTGCAAAGTTGGTTGGGGTGTCCTTCCTGCTGCTTCTCTGTCCCCTTATTTATGCCTAAAATTCAGACATTAGGTATGAGCTCCAGTAGTCATCATGTGACCTTGAGGAAGGAAGACACAGGCCAGGAGAGCAAAGCAGAAAGAATGAAAGAGGCTGGCTCCCCAGTGGATTCCTAGAGCTGTAGCAAAGTTCTTGACAGCCAACTCTGGACTTCTTCATGGAGAGGAAGAATATCACAATATAATAAAAACCACTAGAGTAGAAAATCTGTAACTAGTCACCGTTTCTTACTGATTCAACGTACACAGTTTGCTCTTCTGTGAAATCATTTGCACTATGAAGCTTTTGCCTGAGTCTGAGTCCTCCTGGCTGGGAGTTGCCTGTGAGCACATGGCAACTTTGTAGCTCATCTACATCCTTTACATCTGGTACTGTACCTGGCATGTAGTAAGATTGAGGCTATATGTGTGGCTGTCATTGACTGAAGATTCATGTGGATATTAATTCCCCACAAAGAAATTAAGCTTCACTGAAAGAAATCATTTTGCAAATCTCACACTGATGTAGCACACCTGATTCCTGTTCTTCCCCATCCATTTTTTCCTATAGCTCTCTATCCCAGAAGAAGTCAAAGCAATTATATTTCAGGTTTATAATAGTCTTTCATCCTGGGCTGCATCTGTATTCAATCTTTGGAGACTTTTTTATGGGGGTTTGCAAAGACCATGGTCACCTAAGTGGGCTCCAAACTCCTGGAAAGAACAGGATCTGTGATGAGTTAGGGATTAGTAACATCCACCATCACAGTTGGCAGAGCTGAGGTCATAGGGATCTGGCTAAGCAGTTGTAGTGTGGTTTCCAGATAAAGGCTCCCTCCTCATTGTGGTCTGCTAAGCCCGTAGAGACGTCTCCCTGGAGGTGTCCAGGAATTTTCCTAGTCTATATTTCCTGTTAGCATTGAATGAGGAGACTAAGCCTCCCAAATATTCCTTATACTAAGTCTATTTATGAGCATGTTGTGGTGGGGGGAGTGCAAATGCACATGGGAGAGAGAGATTCACACCATATTTTCATTCAGGGTACTGGGCATGTGGATTTATAAAATTTAATTCCTAGGATTAGTAGCACAAAAGTAAAGTTAGTAAATGCAAGTGTTTTGAGATTTATAAATTACTAGGGAAAGTCAAAATGATTAATTTTTATTACATAGCAATAATTCAATAATATCTTGGGTGAATTCTGAAAGTGAAAGAATGCATGAATAATAAATTAATAGACAAAATAAATAAGAAGACTATTTGATTGATCTAGAAGAAGGTAAACAGGCAAAAAGATGCACAAAAGAGGTTGGTAATATAGAAAGCAATTAATAAGATAATAGAGAAAAGCCAACTATATCTGTGTTTATATGAAATATAAGTTGATTGAATAGTCTATAAAACAGCATGTTTTTCTGAGACAATTAAAGAAGGAAAATTTGATAAATTAGATAAGTTAATGTTTAAAACAATTTTGCTTGCAAAAGCCCACGTAAAGAGGGTGAAAAGATGAATTATAGCCTGCATGAAAATATTTGCCACATATCCAACAAAGGACTATATCTAGAAAATCTCCAACAAAGTCTTTTATCTAAGGAAGTCTAAAAATTTAACATGTCGAAACACGTATACATAATGAACAAGAGAAAGGAATTTCATAAAAGAGGATACATAGATGGGAAAAGAACACATGAGATGATAGTCAAGATAATTAGACACTGAGGAAATGTAAATTAAAACCACAATGAGACACCGCTACAAACATATCAGAGTGATTTAAATTTTAAAAAAATATATTTAATAACACCAAATACTGGTAAGAATGGGGACAAAATGGATCTTTTTCATTGCACCATATTACATATATCCCTACTGGGAATATGTAATATGATGCAATGAAAACTAGTTGGTCAGTTTTTTTTTTTATAAAATTAAACATGTAATTACCATACAAATTAGCAATTGCACTCTCAGGAATGAAATGAAAATTAAATGAAAACTTATGCTCACACAACATTCATACATGAATGTTAACTGCAGTTTTATGCATAAAAATTAACAACTGCAAATAGTCAAAATGTCCTTAAACAGGTGAAGAGTTAAACTAAATGTTATATACTAACAACAATAAAAAGAAATGAGTTACTGATACATGTTAACAGTTGGTTGAATCTCCACCCAATTTCAATGAGTAGGAAAAAAAAAAGAGCCCGTTCGAAGATGTTATATACTATGTGATTTCATTTATTTAAATTTTTGATATGAAATAATTTTAGAGATAAAGAACAGATAAGTTATTGCCAGATTATAGGGCAGGGAGGAGGTGGACATGGGGAAGGTATGTTTTATCACAAATGGGCAATACAAAGGATCACTGTGGTTATGGAGTTAACATCTTACCTTTGGTGGTGGACATGAAAACTAAAATTATGGCAAAATTGTGCAGAACTAAGTACACACACCCCATATGAATGACTACTGGTAAAATTGGAGAAATATTAATAAGATCAGTAGGCTGTATTCTGGGTTGTGACATTGTACCATAATTTTGCAAAATGTTACCTTTGAAGAGAACTTGGTAAATGAAACACAGGCTTCCTCTGTATTATTTATTACAGATACAATGAATATATCATGATCTCTATAAAACATCCAATTAGAAACAAAGTAGGTATAAATGTCATAAAGATGTTGAACAACTCTACACTGAGAACAATATTTTATTACTACCATAAATTAAAGAAAAACTATATAAATGGAGGGCTATATATGTTTGTTGACTGGAGGAGTAAACTTTGCAATGTATTATTTCTTCCCAGGCTTTCTATTATAATATTTCTATTATAATATTTAATATAATCTCAATGCAATGCAATTCTAGCTGGTTGTTACCAACTGATGCTAAAATATTTTAGAAAACCCAAGTGCCAAGAATAACAGAGGCAATCTTGAATAGGAGAAGAAAAATTCTGGAGGACGTACATATTATATACCAAGATATATTTTTATAATAATTAAGATTTGTCATAATGGTGCAAGAACAGATACATGAGTAAATTAGACAAAACAGAGGCTCCAGAATAAGACACCCACATACATGTTGTCACATACTGTTTGATAAAGGTGACACTTCAATGCTGTATACAGGAACTATTGTTTTCAGAATCAATTGACTACTATATAGAAAAAGAAAATAAATTTTAACCCCTATCTCCTAGTTATACAAAAAATAAATTTCAGGAGGATTGCACATATAAACATAAAAATCAAAATTAACACTTAAAATAAAAAAAAATCATCATTACTTTCTGGTAGGAAAATAGTTCTTAAATAGGGAACAAAAGGCTATTTTTTTAAAGAAGGAACATTGATGAATATGAGGACATTGAAAATGAGAATTTAAATTTATCAGAGGGTCTATTAAGGGAGAAAAAGCCCCAGCACTCATAGAAGAGATTATATATGATAGACACTTAACAAGGGACATTTATCCAAAATTTGTAATACACACTTTCAATTGGCAAAACACTTGGACAAGTACTTCATGAAAGAACATGAGCAAGGACCATGAACTTGTGAACAAGGGCTAAGTCTGATAATGGTCTGAGGAAAGAAAGTCATACTACAATTCTGTGGCTACGTTACTTGTAGGAGAAAGCTTGACACTTTTTTATGTTTCTGCATGCTATGATTTGAATATGTGATGTTCCTCAAAAGTTTATCTGTGAGAAAATGCAAGAATTTTCAGAGGTGAAGTGATTGGATTATGAGAGCCTTTAACTTAAGCAGTGCATCAAGCCACTGATATGGACTAACTGGGTGGTAACGGAAGGCATACCTACAGGGTGTGACTGTAACAAGAAAGTCACTGAGGGCATGTCTTTTGGGCTTTGTGTTTTGTCCCTGGTGAGCAGAGCTCTCTCTGCTTCCTGATTGCCATGTCCTGAACTGCTTTTCTCCACTGTGACCTTGATCCACAATGTACCCAGAACTATGGAGTCAGCCACTATGGACTGGACCCTCTGAAACCCTGAGCTTCTCCTCCATTACGTCTACTTGTCAGGTATGGCAGTCAGAGGGATGAAACAGCTGGCCAAGCACTGAAATTGTGTCCCTTTGCAATGAGGATTTGCCTCTTATCTCATGAAGAAGTAACCTTTATTTTCACAAGTACAATGTCTTTATACACACGACCCCAGAATCCCTTGAATTTGGAATGGTTTTGCAACTTACCTTCTTTTGTCAATTAGAATAAGGGAAATGATGATATGTACCACTTTGAAATACTGCTGTTGCCATAAGAAGGAGTCTGGGATAACTTCCTCAGGGATAAGAGTGCATATTGACAGGTAGGCAGAGTCAACAACCAATACCAAAAGTTAAGCCCATGAATGTGGCCATGTTGGATGATTCAGCATCAATTTAGCCTACAGATAATTCAGCAGCATGAGTGACCCCTGGAAAAAAACAGCAAAGACACTGACCAGTTGACCCAAGGCCAAATTACTGACCCTTGTAATTGTGCAGTCTGGTGCAATTATTGTTATTTTAAAGCTCTAATTTTGATAGATTTGTTGCACAGAAGTTGGTAGCTGAAACAAAGATAGCACTATATGCCCGCCAGACTAGCTAAAAATGAGGAATAAAAATAATGATAAACGTTAACCATAATTCACTGTAACTGGAAACCATTCACTCTGCTGGTGGAAATGTAAAGTGGCACAATCCTTCTGGAATATCATTTGGCAGTATCTTCCAAAGTTGTATAGACATACACATACTCATAATACTTTGCAAGTGTACACCTTAGGTTTTTACTTGAGATGAATGAACCCCAAACACATGCAAGACTATTAACTGCAGCATTACTCATAAAAGATGAAAACTGGAAACCACTCAAATATCCATCTAATAACGAATGGAGAAAAAAGTAAATTGTGATACATTCCTACATTATACAGCCACAAGAAGAATGAATCTCAACTACTTGGGGCATTACCACAAACACAATACTAAGAGAAAGATTTCAGACATAGCAGAAAATATATAATGCATGACCAAATTTATATAAAGTTCAAAAATGAGCTAAAACAAGTCTATGGTGCTAGAAGTGAAGAGTATAAACTTCATGAAGGAGTTATGAGGTACCATGAGAATGTACTCAATGTGATAGTAATATTTTACTTCTTAACCTGAATGTTGGTTACCTGGATATATGTACTTCATGAGAATTCAAAAAAGTGTACACTTACAATCTATGCATTTTTGTGTATATTTGTCACATTTCAATAAAATTAACAAAATACAAACTCATAGTTAAAAGGAACACATTTCTCAAACAAATATAGACAATTTGATATTAGAAAAGATACTACTAAGATTGATTACATAAATACCAAGCAAAAGCATTTGGAAGATATCCATTTTAAATATGTAATATTTAAAATTTAAAAAAATTTGTAAAAACTGTAAAAAAATTGTCAAATTTTTAACGTTAATTTATAAACATTATTTTTTGGAGGAAAATTTTACTCAAAGTCATTTTTGAATTTTTAACTTTAAAACTTGTAGTCAACACTTTAAATTTATAATCAATAACACAACTATCAAATTTTACTTCCTTTTGAAGCTTATCACTCTTGAAAGTTTCCTAGTTTGGAGAAAAAAATCATATGGTCATCCATCTGTCATGTTTCACATGTTTTTTTTTTTTTTTTTCATTTAGTACTATTTGAGATTTTATTTCTGTTTGCTGATGGTTTCTCAAAGCTTACTCTTAGTGCCACTTTGTTTTTTGTGGTGCTGGGGATTTTAATTCCATTTTTAATATATTTTCTTTGCATATTTCCTCTATTAATAAGCTATAAGTGGTTCTGATACTGACAAAGTTTCTCTACTTGGCCAGAGAATTCGGTTCCTGAACTTTCTCTTAGGTCCATCTGTCACCTCCTTGACAAAATCTCCTTTTAGCAAAGACCCTTGCTAAGTCAGTTCAGCAAGAACCTCCTCACCTCACCCTTCCCTATCTCATCACCCTCCATATCTGACCAGGTTCTCCATCTTCCACCATCCTCCAGGTGAAGTCTGATCATCCTGGCTGCCCCCGGGATTCTGATCAATCAGTTTAGCCACAAACTGCCTTGAACTCAGATGTTTCCCGTAATAATTTTCCATCCAGTGATCCTGATCTTGCTTCTTGGCTATAAATTTCCACTTGTTCATGCCCTATTTAAAATTCAGTTCTATCTATTTCCTCTCTGTCAAAAACCCCATGGCAGTGGTCCCTATGTTTATCCCAGTGGTTCTGAACATAGTCTTTCTTACCACACTTTAACATGTGTCATTGAATTTTTTTTTTCTAGGACACTGCTTGCTTCACTTGCTATATAGCAAGGATGATGACTTGGAGGGTACACAGTTTTGCAGATCTTCTCATACATTGTTGTTTTGGTTTGTTTTCTTGAGATGGAGGTCTCTTTATGTTGCCCAGGCTGGCTTCAAATCCCTGGATGAAGCAATCCTCCTGCCTCAGAGTCTAGAATAGCTGGAAGTATGTACCACTTACTTCTGGCTTCTCTGTGTCCTTCATGTTTCAGAATTCTGGCCTTCCTTAGAAATCTCTTGGCAACTTTGGCCTCTCTCTATGGAAGAGCAGCAATTCTTCTGTACTCAAACATATTTTTCTGGTAGTTTTAAGAGCGTTAAAACTTTGTACTTCTTGAGCAGAGTACAAAGAGACCTGGGAGAGAGCAATGCCTGCCTGCATCCCAAACCAGTCCTGCTGCACTGAACTGAGCAGACTCTCTGCATTGCTTTCCCTCTCACTCTGTCTTCTCTGGAGCTTCTGGAAAATTCCCCATTATTGTGAACTCTCCCTGAGCCCAGTGCGGCAACCTCTTCCTCCTCAGAATATCTGAGGAAGAGCTTTCCTTCACCATTTGGACCTTTGTGTATTTACTGCTGCAGACTTTACTTAATTTCCTTTCTGAGCAAGTTATATTGCATATTATCCAGGTTAATACTGTGATTTAAGATAACTTCATTTCTGTAGGATAACGACAATATTAAAAAGACTGATTATTATTTATGTAGTGCCTAATGGATACCAGGCACTGCTAGATTTTAACAATCCTTATAATAACTCCTCCTGTGTTTATATTATGATTTAGATTACCATAGGGAAAATGGTGGACAGGAAGATTTAATTGCTTGACTGTCATCTTTTGGCTATACAGGGCATAAATGAAACATATTCTCCTAACTCTAATATTAACACATCTGCTCTTGGGTCACCTCTGTGCCCAGAACTTCATCACTGTTTTTTTTTTTTTTTTTCTGACTTTATTGGTTCCAATTATTGCAGCGAACTTGTGTGGCATCACATGTTGAATTTTTTTATTCCCCAGATTTACATGATTTCTTTTTTAAAATGAAGTTTCTATGGTTTGTCTCCTCTTGTAACTCATGTTGAAATTTAATCCCCATGGTGAGACATTAAGGGGTGGGACCAGGTGGGAATTTTCAGAGGTGATTAGGACTCTGCCTTCCTAAATGGTTTAATTCAGTCATATGATTAATGGGTGAGTGGGCTTAATGGGTTTTATGGAGAGTGGATCTGTTGTAGGAACAAAATTGGCTAGGGCTCTGGCATGCCTGTATCTTGCCATGTGATGTCCTCAAACTCTGCCAGCAAGAAGGCCATTACCAGATGTAGCCCCCATGAAGATGTTATGGGAACCTATTCTTTCCTGGGATTTATAATATTTTGCTTTCTCCATGTGTTTCCCTCATATTGGGAGAACCATCTTCAGGGAAAGAGCAGCTGCTAGATGGAAACTTAGAAGAAGCTGAGTTTTAGACTTCCCTACCTACCCATTTCATCAAATATAAATTGTGGTGCAACGTGCCAATCTCGGGGAGAGGTCTCACCACAATACTGAAGTTAATTTTATTTCCTTCTCAAGGAGCTCTGCAGAAAACTCTGTGAGATCAGAAAAGCAAACAAAACAAAATCTAAAATGTACTCCTAAATAGAAATGAGTTATGAAAGTCCTTGAATGGTATCTATAAATCAGATATTGGGTACACAGGAAGGTCCTGAGCTTATTTTGAAGGGGACTAAACATTTACCATGTGCATAAAAGGGGAACTGAAACAGGACAGGTTCAGCAAATGCTGGCATCTGTGAGTGAGCATGAAATTGCAGGTGTGGATGAGGAAGGCAGGAACCCAGCAAGAGAGCAAGCCGCAGAGGAAAGTGGGCACTAGGCCATCTAGGCAAAGGACCATATTCTGTATGAGACAGAGCACCTGTAATCAGCTTACCTGGTTGTTATCTCTTAGGTATATAGTGTTCCTCAGAAACTCATGTGTGAAGCAAGGCAAGAATTTTCAGAGGCAAATTATTAGATTATAAGAGGAATAAACTCATCAGTGGATTAATCCATTGGTATGGATTAACTGGACAGTAACTGTTGGCCAATAGGAAGTAGGTCATGGGGTAGGCGGGGTGCCTTAGGGGTTTATATTTTGTCCTTAGTGAGAGGCACTCTTTGCTTTCTGGTTGCCATGTCCTGCACTACTTTCCTACATCACGCCCTTCTGCAATGATGTTCTGTCTCACCTGGGCCCCAGAGGTATGGGGTTGGCCAAAAATGGACTTAAACAGTGTGCCAAAGCAAAATGTGACTCCTCTAAGTTGTCAGGTCTTTTGATCAGAGCCACACAAACGCTGACTAAACAAATGCTGACTTGTGAAGCTGTGCAGAAAGTGTACACCAAGGAAAAAATGAAATAGTGATTACGAGTGTAATTTCAGAATTGGGGAGATTTGCCAGCTGTGTAATCCTAGTCAGTCACATGACCTCTCAGTCTCCTTTTCTATAACATCTTAATGCCAATGAAGGTTTTGATGGGTTGTTTGTGAGAGATCAGCTGAGAGGAGATGAAATCTACTAAAGCTCACAGCCTGGGGGATAGTTAAGAGTCCCGGAAATGGTACTAGTACTTTTAGACATGTCAGAATGAAAATTCTCTCACCAGATTAAAGCAGCCCGATGCTTTTTCTGTACGGGAGGCTCCCACAGTTCCTTCAAAGGGCCTGTCAGCTGCAGGCCCAAGGATCAGATGCCAGCATAACACACAGGAAACAGAGAGTGATCCTTCCATTTATCATTCTGGAGCCACTGAAAGTCCCCACCCCTGGTCATATTTGGGTCTGCATCCGTAAATTGTACATTGTTTTCTAACAGTCATCATGATTTAAATTTTAATCATCTTTTTCTTGAAAGACAAATCAAGAAATAAGAAAAAAAATGAGCTAGAGATATTGCTTTTTTTTTTTCTGGAAGGCTACTGCTAATTAAGATGTTGAAAGCAATTTTAACACCATTTCTCACCACTCTGACAAATCTGACAGGTTTACAAATTAACATTCGAGGACTCTAAAAACTGGATGTCCATGTTTGTCAAATTCTGTGAGGGATCACAAATATGTTTGGGAATTGCTGCAAGTGGCAAGTAATATGTTACCAGAGGATATATACAATCATGAAAATCCAGGTGGAATTTCAGGAAACCCAAAGTGACACAGACCAAGTGGCCCCCACTGTAAGCGGTACTGGCCTGGGAGAGCAGAGATAGAGACTCACTCTGCTTCATGCAGCCTGGCCATTAGAACTCTCTTCCTTCTGTTGAAATCATTCTCTCTAGGGCTTTCCACCACTGGCTCTGAATCAGACCTTGTGGGCTACATATGACAATTTTAAAGACCCTTCCAAACACCAGCCCTTCAGCTACACTACAAAACAGCAATTAGTGTGTTTTACCTTGGTTCCCTGCTTTCCCCAACATTCATTCACTGTACCATCATAAAAGGGTTGCCTGCAGATGTGAAGACTATCCACCACTTTACTGGTGAGACCTGTTTCAATTCAAAAAGATGAGGTAACTTGCTCCAAGCCACATACCTAGTCAGTGGCTAATTTGGCTCTTAATGATGACCCTGAAATATAGTTTAAAGCCTCCTTTTTGGTATGAAATAAGCTAATCCTCTTGAAATAAGTTCTAGCTCATCCATATCCATAAATGTGGAACTTGAAGTTCTGAGTTCTGTATAGCAACTGGACCCACTGGGATGGGTGTCTTTCAGGTAGGCACTTAAAGGATTGTCATTTTAATAAATTATATTCAACAAACTAAGTACTAAGGATTTAATAAGGAAATATGAGCAACTAAACAGGTACCTACAGAGAAAAATGTTCTTGCTAAAGATAGGAGGAGGGTGTGATTCCACAGAGAGGAGACCCTCATGTTTGCAGTCCTGGGACATGTGGCATGGGACTAAAGATAGGACCTGATCTCACTCATGCCCTGACTTGGCCAGCCTTTTGCCCTACCAGTTTGTGTGGATGCACGTGGATGTTATGACCAGCAACTTTTTTTAAATTGGTGTTGGTAATTGAACCCAGAGCCTCATGTGTGCTAGACAAGCACACAACTACTAAGCTACCTTCCCAGCTCCAAAGATTTCTTTATACCACTACATTATGGGTGTCTTTATATGTGGTCCCCTGAAATGCTTATATCTGATATTGCTGCTATTTTATTGTTTTGTACTTACAACTTTAATTCCTTATTTCTGTCATTCCTATGGTTTTATGGAGTAGAGAAATCCTGCCATACTTATAGCTAGTATCCTGCAATAGGTTGGGGGCTGGCAGGAGATAGGTAGTTGGTAAAAATTTGGTGCAATATAAATTCTGAAGCATTCCCTAAATTGTTGTTACATGAAAAATCAGTATCAATTTGAAATTCTGTTAAGTAATACATTCTGCTGAAGACAGTTTTGCTTGCACTAACATGATTATTTGGGATAGTTAATGAGGAAAAATAATGATCACCTTTATTAAGGCCAAGTTGCCAATTTTCCCAATTTCTGTGCTAGAGATCCAAGCCATATGGTCTCCTTGTTAGGAGGGTCCTTCCAGGATAGTTGGAATGCAAGATGAAGATGAAATACATATCTCATATAACATGATTTGCTCCAGATATATACTTGTCCAGCAAATAAGCTAGTCAGGATACTTTCTCATTTTATTATGTTCTGCAGCTGCTACTGGGACAGCTAAATCCTCATTTCCCATTGGAGAAGGACAGAGGCTGTTCAAAAAGGTCATTCCTGCCAGGAAATTTTTGATAAATTGGCAGACATAAACTCAATGTTAGATGATAATATTTTTCTCTTTTCTTTTGCCTTTCTCCAATTACTGTTCCTCCTTATAACTTTTCTTCTTTCCCTTTTATTTCCCCTTCTTATAAAGCTATTCTGTTATTGTGGTTTTGGATATGAAGCAACTCACAAAGCTCCTGTGTCAATGCAGGAACCTTCTGAGGTAGATGATTATAGAGAGAGAGAGAGAGGTGACCTAATCAGTCCACATTAATTTGAATGGGCTAAATGGGTGGTAAATACAAGTGGGACATAGCTAGAGGAAGTAGGTCACTGAGAGTGGATGTGACTCTCTCTGGGCTTTCTGGCTGCCAAGAGCTGATTGCTTTCCTCTACCATGCCCTTCTGCCATGATGCTCTATACTACCTCAGGCCCAGAGCCACGAAGGCAGCCAACCATGAGCAGAAACTCTGAAACCATAAGTCAAAATAAACTTCTCCTCCTCTTAGTTGTTCTTGTAGGATGTCTTGGTCAGAGTACAAAAGGTGACTGACATACCTCTACTGGATAATTTAATATAGTAGGTAAAAACTTGAGTAGGAAAAAAGAGATTCAGTTTGAATCTCAACAGAACCTAGGACATTATTTGCCATATAAAGGTCCAAAAAAATTTAGAAAATGGAATCAGGAATAAATATAAGGCCTTTTTCTAACTGTTCTCCTTTTCCATGTGTACATCATTCTTTTCCTTGTGTCCCACGGTGAAGACTTTTAATCCCAGCTCTTATAATGATACTGACATTTAGCACACTTTGGATTCCAAGTCTGAGCAGGGGGAATTAGACTCATTAACTCATTTGATTTTATCAATCTCCCTTTAAATTATCTTATTCTTATATTTCAGAGGAATATAAAGAGGCTTAGAGAAGTTAAGTGACCTGTCCAGGGAAATGCTGGTAATACCAGCCAGTCTCCATCCCATGTCTGTATGCTTCCAAAGCCCTGTGTCTTTAGGTCTGTCCTGTTTCTCTATAGCACACACTTACTGTATCTGATGATGTCTGTTGGGGGTGTCTTTTTTCTGTATCATAAATGCCTCCCCAGTGTACCTACAACAGATGCATGACATGAGTTTACTGAAAGAAAGAATCAACAAATGAACAAGTGAGAGAGCAATGCTGCCACTTTCTCAGTCCTTCACTTTCTGAACTTTTCTTGAGCATTCACCATGAACTAGACCCATGTTCCTAGAAGAAAAGCCTGAGACAAGGATTCAAATGCACTAGATTTATGAAGGCCAGAATCTCCAGAGAGAGGGGGATAGACGGATGATGGAGCAGGGCAAAAAGCTAAGCAAAGACGGGTCCCAGCTGGAGTCTAGATTCAGCCTGACCCCTTGGAGATCTTTGGTGTGTGAATTGTACCGCAGAGTGCAATTAGGCAAGAAGCCAGACTTTCACCAGTTTTGTCATTAGCTGTGAGCTGCCCATGGGGAAGGGGCCAGAGATCCCCAACCAGTACCTTCTATTAGCCAAGGGAGATTCCCTGGAGAAAGGGGCAGCTGTGAGTCATTAGCAGCTAACACACAAATGAGCTGGCAGTTGGTGGGGGGCGGGGCAGTAGCACACCATGAAGGTAAGGTAAATCTGGGCAGAAACCAATAATCTCTCCCCAAACAGACATTATTAGAGCTCAATGTGCATTTCCATAGGGGATTTCCAATTAGTATATACTTTCAATACCTACACTCACTTCATCCTTGTGCTTTAGGGCTTACCTAAAGAACAGCCTTCCCCATGAGGCCTTCCTGGACCATGCCAAGCCACATGGGTCTTTTTTATTCAAAAATCATATAGCACTTCTCTGAATCAAATGCTTATCCAACTAATCATTGCCTTTAAATACCTTCTGATTGTTGTGCAGGCATATAATTGTTTTCACACTAAATCTTAAAGCGTCTCTAAAGCGTGGACTGTGGCATCAAATGTTAATCTGCTGTTTAGCAGCCTTGCTCCACTCCATTCAGGGCTGCGCCAGATGCTGTTAGAGATGCAGCAGAAAGCATGAATCCTTTGTAGTCATAAATAATAATGATAGTCTGAGCAGAAACTGATAATAACATACATTTTGTAGTGCCTTCTATTTGCCAGGCAATGTGCTGTGCACTCAACAACCATTATTTTGTATAATCTCCACAACAATTCTGTTGAGCAGTCTGTTATTAGAAACACTTTTCAGCATCATATGAGAGAAATTCTCTCTATGGAGTGGCTTAAACAAGTTAGGAGTGTGTTCATCCCCTATATCAGATAGGATCGGTCTCATCCTCCATTCCAGGAAATTTGGAGATAGAGTCCGCCTGGCAGTGGTTTCATGACTGCCTGAGATTCTCCACCCTTTCCTCATGCCATTACCCTATGGTTGCTGCTGCCCCAGATATATTTGCATTAATAACAGAAGGAAGAACTATCACCAGCTACATCTATCTCATGTTTTTTTTTCAGATAAGAAAAATCCCCGAAGACACCAGGAAATTTCCATATCTGTGTTACATCCATAAAATTATGTTATAAGGTTAACTTTTTCAGCAAGATAGGCTGACAAAATATGCATTTCATCTTCTGATCTGGTAGAGTACAGTGAGGTGAATTACAACAAGAGAGAACAAGAGTCGGAAAATGTCAGTTATCCCACAGACATTTTCAAATATATATATAGCTGCTACATTTATTTCCATTTCCTAGATGAGAAAAATGAGGCAAGCAAGTAATTTTCCAAAAAAAGATAATCAGTGCGTCATATATTGATGCTTGTCTCTAATTGTGTAAGTCTGCACTGTTGCCTACTATTTCTTTTTGTTTTAATTTTTTTATTCTAATTTGTTATATATGACAACAGAGTGCATTGCAATTCATATTACACATATATAACACAATTTTTCATATCTCTGGTTGTATACAAAGTATATTCACACCATTCATGTATTTATGCATGTATTTTGGATAATGATGTCCATCTCATTTCACCATTATTTCTACCCCCATGCCCCCTCTCTTCCTCTCCCACCCCTTTGCCCTGTCTAGAGTTCATCTATTCCTCCCATGCTCCCCCTCCCTACCCCACTATGAATAAGCCTCCTTATATCAGAGAAAACATTCAGCATTTGGTTTTTTGGGGATTGGCTAACTTCATTTAGCATTATCTTCTCCAACTTCATGTGTTTACCTGCAAATGCCATGATTTTATTCTCTTTTAATGCTGAGTAATGTTCCAGTAATATACCATATGTTTTTTATCCATTCATCTACTGAAGGGCATCTAGGTTGGTTCCACAGTTTAGCTATTGTAAATTGTGCTGCTATAAACATTGATGTTGCCTACTATTTCTACCTCAAAATGCCAAGAGTAATTTCAAGCACCACCTTGCCTTCATCATCAACTGTGAAAATCAAAAACATTTAAATCCTGGTCTGCTTTCTATTTCCAAATGCCAGATATGGGAAAGTTGGGTTTAATTTAACACATGAGAAGTCATCATGACATGAGCACCCAATTAATGGCTGGATATTGTTAACAACTGAGTAGGCAGGCATGTGCCACCCTTATGGTTAATCAGTCACTCACTCATCTGCTTTTCCTTTGGCCTGGTAAAGACTACCAGTTTTGTCTTTCAGAGCATCATGTCTAGGTAGTTTTGCACATCACTAATTTTATGGTTCACAACTTTCTGGCTTGAACAATTTATTGATTTTGGTGGTGTTTTCTCCATCTCTGCTACACTTGTAGAAGTCAGCAGAAAGTCTTCTGGCAGAAGGTGTGGTATAAATGTGAAGTTTACCAAAGGACAGCCACATTCTCATCCGAGGATAAGAGAAACTTCTAGGATACAGGTAGAGACAATAAAAACAAGATGGTGCTAGGTTTCATACTGTGGTGAATTTCTTTCCAACTCTGTGTTCAGTGGCATCATATTGACAGGTTGAAATCATGCACAGTGGGAGTATTTATACCACACATGTTGGCAAACATTCCAAATAAGGCCTTTAGTTGTTGCTGTTTTTCTCAGAGAGCCAGTTGTTGCACATTTAGTAGCACACCGTTGTTGAGCAATTGAGCAGCCCATTCAGTGAACATAATCATATGTCCAGAAAAAAAAAGTATGTTAATCAAATTTTCATCACTCTGACAAACACATGAGAAAAGCAACTTAGAGGCGGAAAGATTTGTTTCGGCTAACAGTTTCAGAGGTTTCAGACTATGGCTGGCTGGCTCCAAGGCAGAAGCATATGGTGGAAGGACATTGAGGAGGAAAACTACTCAGGTCATGGAAACTTAGAGGGAAAGGGAGGGGGGGAGAGAGAGAAAGGAATAGGAAAGGAGAGGAGAGAGAGACAGAATGGAAGGGTCTGGAGCAAGAAATACCCTTCCAGGTCATGTGCCATAGTGACCTACTTCTCCCAGCCATGCCCCACCAACCTGTAGTTTCCACCACCTCCCAGAAATCTATTCAGCTATCAATGGACTAATCCACTGATTAGGTCAAAGCCCATATGATCCAATCTCCAATCACTTCCCCAAAGCCCCATCTCTGAACATGGCTGTATGGGGAACTAAGCCTTTAGCACATGAGTCTTTGGGGGACATTGCAGATCTGAATCATAACAAGAAGGAAGAGAGAGGGCATTTAAACAAAATTACATAAAGCTGCTATAGGATTTGGGAAGGACCTCAGATGTGAGATCCTAGCTCTCGAGCTTGCCTTGCTAGTATTAACATGCAAAGCCCTGTGTTGTATTCAGCAGGGTCCTATAGCTCTAGGCAACACTTGGTAGGCAACTGGCCTTGGTTCTTTTAATCAGCACTTGTCTGTTTCTTGCTTAATGCACCTGTGACTGGTAATCAGAAATTCAATGACATGTGGTTACAAGTATTTTGAGTTCCTTAATTCTATGGGGCAACTTCAAATGTTATCAAGTTCCTAGTAGCAAACTTATGAACTCACTTTGCCTTGCATGTTGGTGCTCCACTCTCCCATTCATTATCTCTCTGGTGAAATGACCTTTCACAGGTAATCAATAGCTAAACTGATAAATGGGAAGGCTCCCTAAAAATCCATTGCTTGATTGCTGAGATGGAATGTTTTATTCATTGACAGGTGTAATTCATCATTCAGTGACAAGAGGAGAGTGCTTGTTCCAGCTGTTCTCACCAACATTGCTTAGCAGTGGGGCTTTCTGTTTATTTCCATAGAACAGACCTAGCTTTGGGTTAGGGAGCTGCAGCTTTATTTAGCATATCATACCATTAGCTATCTGTAAACAATCTGGACGCATTATTCTTCTCATGGTTCATATTTAAACTCACCATCAAGGATCCGAACGCACAAGAAGCAATGCAGAGTCTTTGACCCTGTATTCTGATTCCACAAACTATGACATATTTCTGCCCATGCAGAAATCTCTACCAGGATTCAACTCAGCTACCTAGTGAAAAATTATTAATAGCTGCCATTATTGAAGATCTATTTATTAGGCTCTAAGCATTTAGTTAAAGACTTTCTATACTAGCTATATAATATTCATAGTAACTATGAAAGATTTTATTTCGGATGCCCCTCTGATCATCTCTGTGTGCACAATGACAAATTAGCACCCGTCAGAGTTCAAGCCAAGAAACAGAACTACCAGGACTGATACTGAAGATGGATTTATTACGGGAATTTGAGTTTATCCCAGTGTGGAAATTGATTAAAGTGTGGATGTGTGGCTATTTATTTTGATACTGCACCTGTAGCCAGCAAGGCTGTAGCAGGCAATAAGGAAAAAGAGATGAAAGTGAAGAGAGAGAGAGAGAGAGAGAGAGAGAGATAGAGATAGTTCTGAGACTGAATGAGAAGACTTAGTGGAAGGTGAAAGACATGCAGGTCCAGTGTGGCTCCAAGAATATGACCAGAGGGAAAAGTACAGGTGTCAGGAGATGGGGGAGCTGGCTGCTGCCCCATGCCAAGAAGGCAAGTCACCAAACCAAAAATGGCACATGAGCTGCAGGAGAATATGCTGGAGAAGGTTAATCCTGAGCTGGCTTCTCCTGACTGTCAGGTATCTGCCTGTGTTTTGATATTCCCATTTCTGATGGCTGGCAGGTAATGATAATACCTAACTCCCATCACCCAGGCTCTTCTGTCACAATGCTACAGAACCAACTCAGCCTGCAAGAGTAGGGGACTTCAAGAGCACTGGTCCAAGGTACAGACTTTGGAGCCTAGAAAGGATTTGGATCTTACTCCAAAGTCCTCGTGATGATCTATATTGTGGGCACTCCTTGATTGGTCGCTGCAAAGACAGTTAGCAGAAATTGCATTGGTGGCTGCCTGTAATCTGCTTAGTTACTGCCTGAGTATATATACATGGTAACTGTGCAATAAAATCAGACCTGCTTCCTGCTTGGTCTCTGGAGATCTTGATTAGCGACTCCGCAGCCACACTCTCCTCTACCCTGTTCTGTGGACCTCCTCGCCAGACAATAGAGAGCTCACACTATGTGCTCATTAACTCTCTCTGACTCTGGCTACATCAGGCATAAAATTAGTTGTAAATGACACTCTCTGGCTTGTGTGAAGATTCCATGGGAAAAGGTTTGCAGGGCAACCTGTGTGATATTTGGGAAGTGTGTTATTCAACTTTTCATCGCTGTGATCAAAAGTCCTGAAAAGAACAACTTTGAAAAGGAAAAAGTTTATTTTGGCTCATGATGTCAGAGGTTCAATCCATGGTCATCCGACTCTGTAACTCTGGGCCCAAGGTGAAGCAGAAGATCCTAGCAGAAGGGTACAGTGGAGGAAGGCCACTCTGTTCATGGCAGTCAGGAGATGAGGAAGAGCTCAAATACAATAAGGCAGAGATAACACAGTCTTTAAAGCCACTCCCCCAGTGACCTACTCCTTCCAGACTACTACCTGCCTACATTCAAATGACTAACCATTCAAATTACTAACCCATCAAATGGGTTAGTCCATCAGTTAGGTCACAGCTCTCCTAATCTAATCGTTTCACCTCTGAACATATGAACATATGAGCTTTCAGGGGACACCATTCACACATTTGTTCTTTTCTCTTCCCTCTTCCCTCTGTCACCAAAACTATCTTGGATCCCTAGCCTGACTCCCTTCACCTTACCTCATTACCTGTGTTTGAGGATCTTCCCCTTTCCCTACAAGTTGGAATATGGAACCCTAGTGAATGGGACCCTTCCTGGGGAACTACTCTCTTTGAACTCCAAAGGTAAGTCCTTCTCTTGCTTCCATCAGTGACTCTATCTGGCCCAGGACTCCAATGACCCACCTGCAGACCTCTCACTGCCATCTCTGTTCAGATGTTACTGTGGGCCTTTAGAGGGCTAGGCATCCACTGGGCACCTTCAGCGGGCTCAGACCTTGCCACCAACTCCTTGCGAAAGTGGGCTCTAGTTTCAGCATGTAGACCCTTTCAATCTTCTCCACTCTCAGAGTTTACCAGCCATGCCTGTACCTTACCTAAGTATATAAAAGATAATTAATAGTGGGAACTTTCTAGTTATGAAATATTTTAAATCTATTTTGACTTGTGTATATTTGCAGTGTAGAACATCATAAGTTGGTATGCTCACGTATTATGAAATAATCACCAAAAATAATCTAATAAATACCTCACGTTGCATGGTCACCTTTTGTATGTGTGTGTGGTGAGTGAGATGAGAATACATAAGATCTGTCCTCTTAGCAAATATCACATACGGAATACAGTACTGTGTTCTATATGAGACACATGTCAAAGAGCCTTTTCTCTTGTTTTCTTCTAGGACTTTTATGGTTTCAGTTCTTATATTTAGGTTATAAATCTATTTTGTATTAATTTTTGTGTATGGTATAAAATAAATGTCCAGTTTAATTTTTTTGTATGTAGATATCCAGTTTCCCCAACATCATTTGTTTAAGAGACTATACATTCCCTCTTGTATCTTTTTGATGCCCTTTTCAAAAATTAGCTGATTGCATATGCCTAAGTTCATTTTCGGATTTTCTATTCTGTTCCATTTTGTCTATGTATCTGCTTTTATGCCAGTGCGATGCTACTTTGAATGCTATAGAGTGGTAATATAACTTGAAGTCAGTGGCTTTAACTTTATTTTTCTTTCCCAGGATTAATTTGGTGATTGTGGATCTTTTGTTGTTCTGTATGAATTTTACATTTTTTTCTATTTCTGTGAAAATGCCATTATAACTCTGATAGGGATTATGTTGAATCTGTATATCACTTTAGGTAGTCTGGGTATTTCAACAGTATTGATTCGTTCAATTCATGAACACAGGATATCTTTCCATTTGTTTCTATTTTTTTTTTCAATTTTTCAAATCAATACTTTATAGTTTTCAGTGAAAAAAAATCTTTCACCACCTTGGTTGAATTGATTCCTAAGTAGTTTGTTTTTGTTTTTGTTTTTTTGCTATCACAAGTGAAATTATTTCCTTTATTTCTTACTCATGGTATAGAGAAATATGAATGAGGCAAAGAACCTCACCCCCCCACTGTCACCAAGGGCAAAATTGGGGGCCAACAGAGGTGAGGCAAGAACCTCATCCCCCCACTGGTACATAGGCCTATCCACAAGTATGGCTGTATGCTGGACCGGTAGTCAGTGACGGGTATGATCCAATTGCAGTGGTATCAACCTAAGACAGGCGGCTGACGCCTAGAGGTCAGTTTTTCCCATGACGGGTAAGAACCATATGTTGAATTGGACAACCTACCAGGCACGGTCCTTAAGCCACATTGCTTGTTGTTTAATTAATCAGAAGGGGGGAGATGCTGAGGGCCATTGCTAAGTAAGAATGACGCATGGCATGACCCAGGTCATTTGCAGTGTCATTGCATGTAAGGTGACCTTGCTCAAGGACCAGGGCGGATCCGGGTTTAGGGCGGATCAGGGTTTAGGGCGTTCCTGATTTAGGACAATCAGGGTTTAGGGCAGTTCCAGGTTTAAGGTGTACCCTGCTGGGAACAGGGCATATCCTGCTGCCTCAGGCGCGCCTGCTCCTTGAGTTCTCGTGGGATTCAGAGAGTATTTTGGGATTTTGCCCAGAAAGTGATTTGGGCCCAGAACGTGAATTCCCCCAGAACGTGTGTGTAAGTGCCAGTGACAGTTCGAGAATAAAGAGTTGCTGTTTGAATCTACAAGGTGTGTGGTGGCTCGTGATTTTGTGCCCAGCCAGACTGCGGCAGCACCCCACAATTATTGAATTGCTGTGTATTTCTCTTTTCAGCTCTGTTGTCATTCATTTTACATATTCAGGTGTTCTGAATATATATATATATATATATATATATATATATATATATATATATATATGATAGAAATTGACATGGACATATTTGTTATTTTCCATTGAAGAATTGACTATCCTCATATGAGGACTTTCTTTGTCTTTTGTGACAAACTTGGTCTTAAAGTAGATTTTGCCTGACATAAGAATAGTCACAACTATTCTCTTGATTATCATTTACATAGAATGTATTTTTCTATTTTCATTTTCAGCGTACATGTGTCTTTTTAAAACTATTTGTAAGAAATAAACATTTTTATACCTTTGTTTTTTAATTTTTAATTTTTTTTTTGGTACTGGGGATTGAACTCAGGGGCACTTAATCACTGAGCTATATCCCCAGCCCTTTTTTATATTTTATTTAGAGACAGGGTTTCAATGAGTTGCTTAGGGCCTGGCAAAGTTGCTGAGGCTGGCTTTGAACTCTCGATCCTCCAGCCTCAGCCCACAGAGCCCATGATGTTACAGGAACACACCATTGTAACTGGCTGTGGTTTATGTTTTATATGGTGCTGAGGATTGAATTCAGTGCCTCACATGTGCCAGGCAAGTGCTTTATCACTGAACCGTGACCCTAACTCCTTGCATGTGTCTTTAAAAGCTAAAATGATTCTGAGTAGAATTTACTTGGATCTTGTTTTTTTTAATCCATTTAGACACTCTATGTCTTTTGATTTGAGAATTAATCCATTTACATTCCAAGTAATTATTAATAAGAATTTACTTTTGATATTTGGTTAATTATTTACAAACTACTTTTTGGTTCCTTTCTTCCTCTCTTGCTGTCTTCCTTTGCCATTTGATTTTGCAGGATTATGTTTGATTATTTTTTATATTTTGTATATCTATTATAAATTTTTCTTTATTACCATAAGACTTACATAAAGCATCTTAGTTTTAACAGTTTATTTTAAGCTGAGTCAACTTGACATATCACATACAAAGACTGTATATTTTTATTTCTCTCCCATTTTATGTTATTGATATCACTATTTACACCTTTAAATAATGCATATCTATTAATGTGCCTATAATTATTTAAACATTTCTTTTAACTTGTATGCTAATGCTAAACATGATGTACTATTATAGTATGAAAATATTCTGAATTTAACTATGTTCCTATGAGTCTGTGAGGATTGGAATTTTTTCTTCATTCATCTTTCTAGTATTACTTCTGTTATGCAAAATTTTTATACAATTTTATTTACTAACAAAATTAGAAACTGTCTTGACAGTGAGCCTATATTGGATTTGAATGAACTAACCCTTCCTGTTGTTCATTGCTGATTGAGTCAATTTATCTCCACCTCCACTGATTTTATCAATAATTTCTTTTATAAAAATTACAAATGTCATTTCACCTGTTTTTATTCTCTACTTGCAGCTTTCTGAGTTTCCTTTCTAATGTCCTCATTATGTATTTATAAATTGAAGTTCAAGAAAGACTTTGATATTGAGTACTACAAAGTATTAGAATAGAAAGAAAAACACACATTTTTACTAATTTCCAATTTTGCAGATGAAGAAATTAAAAATCAGAGAAATGGTGGTCTTTTCCCAGCTTCTTGCTAGTAAAGGTCATATCACAACAACTGAGATCTTTTTCTGCCTAGTCCATTAAATAGGCTCTGATTACATCTCCTCGCACAACAAACTCATCTCTCATAATCAAACAATGCACTCAAGGCTAACTAAAAGGATCCCCTGGAATTTTCACTTTTTCTTATTTTCTTTCAATAGATGCAAACAGAAACAACTTTTTGTTTACTGTGTGATATACTCTTATAGATGTTTATTTTGACACTTGAATATTGTTAGGGAACTAGGGTGAAGATTTGATGCCTTTAGTTATTTTATAGCAAGTAATTTCAGGCTTTAATCTCCTCTTTTCTGAAACTCCCAAGAGAAGCTCTCTTAGGACACAAAGCTAAAAAAAAGTAGCTACTGTGGGCTTGTTAATCACAGTTGGATTAGAAGCACCAGTGGACATTCTGGCTAGATCACATTCCTTAGATTCTGGTGGGATTTATTGCTTCTACCCCCCAAATTGTACCATCTATGGACCCCGATGCCAAAGAGATGCTGATGTCCCCACAGTGTTGCAGGTAAGGGGAAGTGAACTGATGGAGCAAAATGACAGACCTTGTTCCAGTGAGAGAAGAGGAAGAGGAGGGAGAGAGAAAGAAAATGAAATAGGCTGTTATTTCCATCTTCACCCCTACCCTGCCAGGAAGGGTCAGTGTCTGGGATCCTGAGATACTCTGACAGGTAGTGGCAGGCTGCAGGATGATGGTTAGGGGGTATAAAGAGGGACATGTCCTGCAATCAGGGAGTTTACTTTTCAGTGGAAGCAGCAACTATCTACTGTTTGAGTCTGTTCAGGCTACTATAACAAAATGCCCTAGAATAAGTGGCTTATTATAAAAAATAGAAATCAATTTCTCACAATTCCAGAGACTGGGAAGTCTAAGAAAAGAGTGCCAGGAGATTCAGTGTCTGTTGAGGCCCTTGCTCTGGGTTGCAAAGTGTTTTCTTGTATTCTCACATAGAAGAAAAAGGTTAGCACGTTCTCTGGGGGCTCTTTTATAGTACCACTAATCCCTTTCATGAAGACTGTTGCTCTGGGGTGATGATTTCAACAAGAATTTTGGGGGGTGTAGAGGGGGAAGTATCACTCAAGCTATAGCAGTTACCGACATTATTTTTTTTTTTTTCCTCTTTTGGTCCTCCTCTTTGTGTACATGCCTGTTAGTCAGCATCTATTTTAGCAGGGAAAATCGTGTGGATTTGAAGCAATTTTATGTGTGGTTGATCTTATCCAAATACTTCAGCCATGAAGACTGACATAAGCTCAGTTTTGAAACCAGTTGTGATTAACTAGACCTTCTTGTCACTCCTGGGACCCAGTTGAATTTTTCATGTGCAGAAAGAAAAAGAAGTGAATCAGTCTCAATCCCAAGATCTTATCTCCGGGACATCATGCCAAATTGAGTCTTGACCACATTCTCTGTGCTTTTTCTGCTCCCCAACACTCTCACCCCTCATTTTGTCCAAGGCACCATGACTGTAGCCTCCCTCTCAGTCTCATACCAGTGTCCCTGGGTCAGGGGATGTGCCAGGCCTGCAGAGATTCCTTACTTACATGGCTTGCCAATCATTCCCAATCTGATTTACTTTGCAAGATCCAAGCTCTAATTTCTGTAGTAATTCCAGAGTGACATCCTCAAAAGATAGAAGAAGCAACTGATATGAATGCCTCTACTGTATGCTAACCCAATAAATGGAAGACACGATTTTTCCTTTATCCTTGTAAGTCACTATTTCTGACCATCATATCCTGTTGCCCATTATATCCCTTTCTTCTAAGACAGTTGCTCTGGCTAAGACTTCCACCGCCCACACGCACACCAGACATACACACTTACATATGTATTGTGCAACCCTCGTGTCAACCACGAGGGAGGATGTATCATTATCATTCACCCCTTTCACAGATGAATAAATTAAGGCACAGAGAGATTAAGGGCCAAGTGGGTGATAGAGCAGGCATGAACTACAGAGGAATGGCTCACGTCCATGTTGTATTTGCTAAGCTCCTTCTCCCGCATTACTTGCCAGCCTCTCACATAACAGTGAGTGTATGGCTATGCTCTGGTCCACAGAAATTCCAGACTGTCAATTCTGGATTCCCACGATACTGGTTTATTCATAAGATTTGGAAAACAATGCTTCAAAAATCCTCAGAATGGGGATTTTCAAGGAAATTTGACATTCCACCTTTCGATTTCATAACCATAAAAAAGACTGAATATTCCTTTCTTTTATTCTGCTGAGTATTCTCTTCTCTTATTCTACTGATTCTTTTTGTAACCATATCTTATTATGAAGCAAAGCATTGAGATTTAAACAAACCAACCAACCAAAAGGAGTAAGCCCTCACACTGAATGAGAAGTGCAACAATAATGTTCAGTCTTCAAGTTTTAAAACTGGAGAGAAGATTGTGAGGATTCTATGATATCCTGTTCTGTCTGCAATGGTTATAAACAGAGTAATGGAATAAAAGGTATCCAGTGAAATGCAGGTTATGTGGGGGAAAGAAATGTATTATTGACACAGTGGCTATAAAATCTCTAAACTATAGTAATTTCCTATGTTAGTTTCCCATTAATGATTTCTAATTGAGTTAGGACACATTTTGTGCCATTTCTGTGCACAAGGTAAATTACTGCAGGACTAAAAGCAAACAAACTTGAAATAGAACAGAAAGAAGGTAGACAGAGGGAATTGACAGGCTATAGGCTGCTCATTCACTCATTCAACCTGTCTTCAAAAAAGGGCTACCACCCCTAACTCTGTGTGTGCATTTGTATTCCAGGGCATTGTTCAGGTCACACCAGCTACACAACACAGTTTATGTGTAAATAAATTAACTAAATATATAAACAGCCAAGCTCCTGAGTGGAAGCATGACATTAAGTTTCATTGTTGATGTGTTAGCTAAGAATTAAACCATTGCTAGAATGCTTAGGGGTTTTAGGCTAAATAGATTTTCATAAGAAAACTGAACCCCAAAAAGAAAAATGATTTCTCCAAATGTTTACAGGTAATTATTGGTAGAGGTGGGGTTACTATTCAAGACTCATGGTCCAAATCTCTTTTCTCTTCCACATGTGACTTCCCTGGCCTGAGTTTATGGGATGTGTGCAGTGATTACTGAGGTCTGGGTTTTAAAGAGGGATCTGAGGGGTCCTTTACTGCATCCAACGAGTCACAATGGGGCCTCACTAAGATGAGGTGCTCAGGGCCTTTGGAGTTAGACCTCCCCCGTTTCAGGAGACCATATTACTGTAATAAACCCTCAAAGACTGAAGTTCTGGGTAAAATTAAGTTCTCTTCCCATCAATTTCTAGTTACTGTAAACCATTGATAACAGAATTTTAGCATCATAATACATTAGAACATCTTTCACTTACTTTGAATTCAACTCATGAGGAAATCTGAATTGGTTTCAGAACCCCTGGAAAAGATTATTGCCAAAATCCCTCTTGGAAATGTTCTATTGCCTTTGGGGCACAGTACTAGCTGCGTATTTATAATTTCTCATATATCAGTCACCTTTTCACATTTAATTCTCCTGACTGCTTTATCTTCATTTAAAAGCAAAGAGAAAACCAGGACACATTATGACAGAAGCCTCAACAATGACCTCCTTGTTCAGGAGAGTCTAGATTATGCTCGGGTAACCAACACCCAGTGGGTTTCCAGACTTACACACAAAAACTTCTCTGTCATTCCGTGCAAAGTTCACTCTAGAGTTCACCACCTCTCTGAGACCATGTTTATTAGCTCATCCCAGAAGTAACACTGTAACTTATATTTCCTTGGTCAAAACTAGTCCTTTGCTCCACTACTGCAAGTGCCTGTGACCAAAGCCCCTGAAATATCTGAAAAGGAAGAATTGAGTATTGTGGATGCTAAATCATTGTTTGCTCTGGCAGTTAATTTCTAAGACATTTAAACTCCCAATTCCCAACCAAGATTTTTCTCACTGACAGAATCCATTTTAGAAAAGATTTTTATCTGGAATACATGCATTTACCTATTTGCCTCTTATTTTAGCTATTATCCTCACCAAACACATGAAATTAGGGAGAAAATCTGCTCCATCATTACAAATTAGAAAAAAGTAGGGGACATTCACAAATCTCCAAAATATAGTTCTGTAATGTGGGACTGGATTTGAGGAAATGTTGGACAGTCAGCAAAGTACTATATAAAGGTATAGTCTCCATGGATCTGAATGGAGGAAGAATTGCCAGGATGATTTTCTTAATGCTTTCTGATATCTGGAAGTATTGGACTGTTGGTGTCATCAGATAGGGAAATGGGTTCTAATTCCACTGGTGAAGACTTGCATACCAGAAGTCAGAGCCAAAGAAGACCCAGGAAGTCTCACTCCCAGCTTGCTGCCTGCCCTGAGGCTTTCCAGGGAAAGGGACTATAGAGGGCTCTCTGTGAGGGTGGCCATTCCTCAGACTCAAAGCTCTTGACATTTCTTCTGAACCACAGACTTCTGAACTTTTTTTTTCCTGAAAAACTAATGCTTCAATAACTTGAGTTTTTTTTTTAATTCTAAGATATTTAGATATTCACATCAACACAATATCAGACTGACATTTCAACTTAGAATGTTGGATAAACGTAGACTTTATCCTTAATTGAAGAAGAAAAAGCAAACACACATACACGACAATGTGTGTGTTGTGTGTGTGTTTCAATGTGGGAGATATTTACCACATGTGACAGATTTGGGTCCTTTTCATCATTATATCTAGAGTTCTTGCAAGTCCCGAGAAGAAAGATAAAAACATCTCAAGAACAAAACAGGCAAAGGTTATGCACAAGCAATTCACACATGGAGAGATACAAATGACTAGTATGTAAATAAGCACCCTGTGCTAGCTGATCCACTCAGTAGTCTATGCCCCCCAAATCTGCTGTATGTAAGAGCCTTGAGATAGTGATGCTGTAGAGAATCAAGGAATGGGATTTGAGTTTATTACAAGGTGTACATGGAAACAGGACAAAACCTGATTGGAGAGAAGAAAGTGGCTTTGGGAACGTTGCAAAAGCAGTGAAATGGAGTGAAAAGTGAAGGGAAATCAATAATGCTTTTACATATTTATACATGAAATCCTGGACTTCCTAACTTCCTATAATCATACAAATTAGATTACATGGACTAAATGGTCAAATATTAAAAGGCTGTGAAGAGACCTAAGGACATGGGAAGGCAGACTGGTAATTTGCATATACATAGAAAAAGCTTCAGGGATAACAAATGTCCAAGTATTAATAGTGTCTGTCTGAGAATAGAAGAATTATTTCAGAATTTCAGTTTACCTTTTTTAGTTTTTTTCTTCTCTTTTGGATATATTTTTCAATAAATAGGTATTGTTTTTTATTAAGATACAATTTGACTTAAAATAAAGGAAAAAAAGAAAATTTGTCAATTTAAAATTTAGTAGAAGCCTGCTGGCCCCTGTACTCTTCACACACATGCTTATATAAGAGACATCACCATCCACTGATCCTAACTAAGCTCATGACTGTGCCCCTAGACCTTGCTGTTTCTTTTGCATAGCCTGTCTTGGTAAATGTCACCTCATTCCAGCATCTCAGAAAAGTTGACCTTTTCTTCCACTTTTTACTCTCCCCATCTGATGAGAAAACTTGCCCTGTGAATTCTTTTTCCTCAATGCCTTCTGTAATACTTTAATACATTCTGTGTCCTTATTGTTAATAAATCCTCACCATTCTTCCTCGATTCCTTTAGTTATAGTTTCTCCCAACCTATCTGCCATTCTACAAGAATCATTTTCTTTTTTGAAATGCAAATCTGACCATGCCTTTCAACTTCTTAAAACCCTTCAGAGTCACAAGAACTAAAATCAGCGTATTACAATGATACATGCATACCAATGTTTATTGCAGCACAATCCACAATAGTCAAATTATGAAACCAGCCTAGGTATCTCTCAATAGATGAATGGATAACAAAACTGTGGTATATACACATAATAGAATTTGACTCACCCCTAAAGAAGAATGAAATAATGTAATTCCTGATAAATGGATGGAACTGGATAACATCATGCTAACTGAAATAAGCCAGACTCAGAAAGCTAAGGGTTGAGTGTATTTTCTCATATACAGAAACTAGAGAGGAATAAAAAATCTTAAAAGTGGGGGAGGAAAATCATGAAAATGGAGAACAGAAACAGTGGAGTAGAGGAAGGGAATTGAGCGGGGAGAGGAAAGATGGGAAAGGAAGAGGAACTGCAGAATAAAGTGGACCAAATTATGCTATGTGTGTGTATGAATAAGTGCAATCACAGGGAACTTCACTCTTATGCATAACTATAATTAAATTATAAATAAATGGAAAAATTAAAATAATTTATTATTTTAATCAATTAAAAATAAATAGAAGATTAGAGGTATGGCTTCAGGAGGAGGGAAGAAGGGAGAGAAGGAGTAGTACTGAGGATTAAAAGGGAGCCAAGGATGTTATATATGTTCATGAATATATCAAAATGAATCCTACAATTATGTAAAACTATAACGTACTAATAAAAATATTGAAAGCTCTTCAGAGAAGTTTCTAGGCTGCAATCCAAACTCTTTACAGTAGCTCCCATGAGCTCCACCGCATCTCTTCCTGCGACGTCACCACTTCCCATCTTGGTCTCTGCACCGGGGATTGTGGAATGACTTGCAGGTGCCAAAGCACCTTAAAGATCCCCATGTCTTTACCCCAACCTCCTTCATCCCCTAGTACTCTTGACTCCATCTTTTGAAATCCACCAAGCTGAGGCAGGCACTTTTCCTCTGTCATTCTTTATTTGGACAAAACAACGTTTTAATAATTATGGCTGGTCTCTAGGAGTCAGGGTCTTGGGATTACCACTTTGTACCTTTTAGGCCCTGACTTAGGGCTTGCCATGTGGTGGGCTTTCAATGAAGGGCTGTGGAATGAAAGGCTCTGGTATACCTTCAGTTCAGGAATGTGGGTTCTGAGAGGTCATGAGCTTCCTCGTGCTTGTGCATGTGTAAATTGTGAATATATGAGGACCTGTGAGTAGTATTTTTGAAGTGATCATTAGATGTCCAGCTTGAAAGAATATTACCAGCATGATGATAGCTATGGGATGAGAGAAGAGCATGTCTATTGGACATTGTAGGTGGCCAGGAAGAAGTTAGAGAAAAGACCTCCGAGAAGGTTGCTTAGGCCACTGCTGCATTGTTTGGCATCTGGAACTGGTTGGGATGCGAAGATGAGCTTTTTATCTGAGAATCATCCCATATTTCCTGGAATTTACATATATATTTTTTAATATGGGAAAGTTCCTGCGATGGAGGAAATGTTTAAATTTGATTCAGAGATTTCCTGTCATGTTCACTGTCAAAGAGAGGTGACAACACTCCATTATTCCAGCTGAGCACAGAGGGTCAGAATGCTGACTATCCTGGAGCCCTCTCCTTCCAAGGTGCTCCTTCAGTGGGGGAATCTGGCTTACTAAACATGAGCAACCACATCTCTATTTATTATACCTGTGGAGCAGACTCCACATAGATGAGACATCACCATCCACTGATCCTAAACGGCATGGTTGGGTAATGGCACCAGTGAAAGCAGATGTGCAGTCATTTCATTGGTACATCATAGCTTTTGTCCCACACCAAGGCAGAGTTTACACCTGAGCAGCCATACCTGGCAAGTATTTCTCCACTGAGGTCAATGACAATGTCATCCTGTAGCAGGGAGCTGAGAGTCTCTGTGACATCTTGGAAGAGGGGCAGTAGGAAGGGAGCTATTCGACTTCTGCCAAATGAAGGCAACTTTTTAACTGTGCTCCCTAACCTCCTACCTGGGGAGATCTTTAAAATCAGAGAATCGGAAGGGTGTAAGGGCTTAATTTTGTAGATGACCAAGTGGAGACACTGGCCATATCATCAAAGAGAATTTTCTGAAGTGCACAGCTAAATGCACTGATTACTTCCCCTGCCTCCACATTGAGTCTCCCTTTTTCCAGTGGCCTCAACTCCTCAGGCTGCAGGAGCTGCCCTGCTAACATTTCCCATCCGCCACTCTTGCTTTAACCTGCGGTATTTCCCAGATGAGGTACACTCCATTTTGCTTCTAGCCTTTGGCTCACACCTCCTTGAAAATTTTCTTCCTCCCTTTGAGATGAATCTCTCAGTTCTCATCTCCTCTCCTGTCTTCCCCATGCTCCTGTCTCACACTGCCCCTCTCCATCATGGACTCCACTGTCTGTATTTATTCTTGACCTGGAACCTCCTCTCAGTTGTCTGTGGAGTCCGATTCATCTCTACCACTTCACAACACAGCTTCCAGGTCCCAAAGGGTCACTCATCAGTGACCTTTTGTGAAAGGGTGAAGGGGAAGATGGACAGTTCAGTAAGCAAGTGGGTGTATGAGTGCTTAAGCCAGTGGATGAGTGGGTGGTAAAGGTGAGGGTGAGTAGCTACATACACAGGTGTGAATCAGTGAGGAGCAGATGATGAATGAGTTAGTAGGTTAGCAGTGAGAGTGTGAGTGGTCGGTAAATACGTAGGTGGTGATGGAGTGGTGAGTGCGGGTGGATCAATAGATGGGTGTGGAATGGAGCTCATGGGTAAATGAATGGGTGGATGAAAGGGTCAGGTGTGGTGAGTGAGGAGTTAATGGAATGAAGTAGATAACAGCATGACAAGTTCAAGGCTATGTAAAACCAAGCAGAAAACTCCTCACTACCAGGTGTTCTTTCTAGTACCCTATGGTATCTCAACCCTCTCTCTGAGTCCTTGATCCTATCATCTCACACCCTCATTTTTCTTTTGCTCAAGTACATGCCACAGGGTCATCTAGAAACATAAATTAAAACATGCAAACCCCAAACAAAAGAGGTTTCCTTCAGCCCTCCCAAAGGCTGGTGTGGAGGATGGAGTTCATGTTGGAGACTTTATCACATCCTGTAGACATGGAGGGTGGCATGGGGGCTATGTGGTGGACTTCTCTTCTATGGCTGTGGCACCATCCCGTAAAAGGGGGATCTACAGATAGAAGGGGGCCATGCATGTATGAAGCCCCCGTGATATAATGGTGCACATCAGTCTCCTGAGATGGGCGGGGGGTAACATCATCAATGCATCTGTGCATCCTCAGGTCCCAGTTTGGAACTGGAGAGTCGGGGCTCAGAGAATGAAATGAGAGATCGAAGGAAGGAAGCTTCTAGACCTGAAAGTAACGGACTCTCCTAATTTAAGGTTCTCACCCACATGCTGAAGACCCTGCAGGGACCTGCACTGTATTACCTGTGGTTTTGGAAACTAAATGATAACTGGGAAAGTAAAGACATTGAAAAGAATTCTAACAAGCTGGGTGGTGTTTGAAATCTCAGCGCATAATAATAAGACTGACTTCACAAGCAGCAACGGTGGGTGAGAATGGCTATTTTCCCAAAAGGTGGAAACTTACAAAAAAAAAAAAAAAAAACACATTTGGAAAGTTAATGAGGGAGGAAGAGGCAAAAAGAAATACGATTTATTTTAAAAGGCATATGGAGGGAAGAATCCTCAACAGACTCAAGCAGCATTAGTGATCCTGATTGCTTGATATTGGTGTGTCAAGGACAGATCACTGAATGCCTATGCTTGTCCTACTTTATGAAATCATTTTTTATGAGCAGTTAGGAATTTCACTGCTTTTATTAACTGCTTGAAATGTTATTTACTTGATTGAATTACACTTCTGACCATTAACACTGTGGAATAGCAGCCCAGTTCATTAACAGGGAAATATGGTAACAATGCCCCGACCAGCCTTAGGGGGGCCACATCAGCCCACTGAGCTCCCAGTGATGAATGTCCTTGAAGGAGCAGTGCTGGAGCATTGTTTAAAGGGGACACACAGCTTCGCTCCTGGGGCTTCTCATTATCTGTCTTCTCGGTGAGAGATGATGTGACTTCCTTTCAGACTTCATATTTGACTCCGGGGCTGAAAGAGGAAGGGCCCCTTGTTTCCTGAATTTCTGATAATGCACCAGTAGTTCAGGTGAATCATCCTTCCTAGCCTTGTTGTAAAAGGATGGAGGCTCATGTTTCTAGTCCACATTAATAACGGAGCAGACTAATATTGGGAACAAACATTTGCTCACAGCTCCTTCCTTGCCAGTGGCAGAGGGAGGCTGGGCTCTTGCCGCTGTGGCCTCAAGGCCCATCAGCTGCCACGCTTGTCATCAGCTATGCTTTTAGGAGTCTTCTGAAGCATCAAAATGAGGAATGAGGGGATCTAAGAGGAGGGAGGCATGTGTTCTGTTTCCACAGTGTGGTTGGGTCTCTGTCCTTCCCCTGAGGCTTCTGTTCCCAGCCGAGTCATCCCAGGGATCTGAGAGCATGTTTTAGATCACATATCAAACGACCAAACTCCACAATTCCTTGCAAGTAAACTTCCCTCTGGGGCAGAGCCGGACCACGGCTGTCTGCATGAGCTGT